>NC_086448.1:534787442-534932442 GCF_028390025.1 Pseudophryne corroboree
AAGATATTTTGAAGGCTACAAAAAGCAAAACTTTATCTATCCCTACAGGGAGCATATTCCTGGAAACCACTAGGAAGAGGACAGATAAAACAATTACCTGGGTTAACAATTTCAACACTTCTAGCGAAAAACTTATTAAAACTACAATATAGACTTTTGCCGACTGTCACAAAATGACTCGGACTTACCATCTCTGCTGGATACTAAATTGCTCCCGTGTTACAAGAGAGGATAAAAATGTTGAGAACTTTGTGGTTAAAGCTATGGTACAGGATCCAGTAGTAGTATCACCACAATTTTTGTTAACCAAGAAACATAGCAATTACAGGTGCCTGGGTTGTACAACCTGTAGCTTTCTTGAGACTGGAGTGAGTTCCCCCCACCCTTATTCCGGGAAAAAGCTCAATATTAATTATACACTCTCTTGTATTCTCGGTATGTTGTCTACTTTGTAAGATGCCCATGTAACCTATATTACATAGGCAACTTGGAAATTAAAAGAGAGGATGGCCCTCCATTGCAGCGCAATTCGGGCAGTGCTAGAGGGGACACATAATGAACAACCGGTGGCGAGGCACTTTAAGGAGTTTAATAATTGCCACGCTAAAATAAAAAATTATAGATTGTGTCCCGGAGAGTTTGAGAGGGGGAACCATGCAAAAATCCTTCTCCAGAAAGAGGTTTGGTGGATACACCATTTGAATACGATTAAACCTTACGGCCTCAATGACAATTTATCATTAGCATGTTTTCTCTAATCTGTTTAATTACTATTTAATGTACGTATGGGGGCAACAGTAGAAGCATAGACTATCACGCTGTTAATCTGTATATGTCTTTTACAGCATGTTGGGTCAATTGTGTATCATTTGGTTGCATAGTTACCTATCTCCAAAGTTGGACATCTTTTCCGCATCTGTGTGCGTTGGAGTGGACACCAGCTGCTGATGGGACGCACGGGTCTAAAATTAGATGTGGGGAATAGATGCTTCTATAAGGTAAGCAGTTTGTATCAATTGTTTCTGGCGAAGATCGTAATAAACAGAAACTGTTGAAGTAGCTGCATTGGTCTGCTGACCTCTGTTTGAAAGTCTGTGAGTGCCACCTTTTGACTTGTGATTGTATATACTACTTACCTTGTGGTTTGGAGGGCACCTAGCCATTATGTATTGAATATGCAACTGAGTCCGAGTATGCAATTATAAATATATATATATATATATATATAGTGTCATTACGACATAGACAAGATACAGTCCAACTTACTTTATTTTCTACCACAGGCAGTTTACACAGTGTTATGCAGGATTCATAGGTGAGGTTTAACAGGCAGTTTTAAAGGGTGTAGTACGGGTGACCGGCGGTCTCCTGACCGCCGGTCACCTTACCGACGCCGGGATCCCGGCAGCATACCGACGCCGGGATCCCGGCGGGGAGGGGCGAGTGCAGCAAGCCCCTTGCGGGCTCGCTGCGCTCGCCACGCTGCGGGCTCGCTGCGCTCGCCACGCTGCGGGCTCGGTGGAGACCTGCGGTCGCCACGGGTTCTATTCCCACTCTATGGGTGTCGTGGACACCCACGAGTGGAAATAGTCCCTGTTGGTCGGCATGCCGACCATCGGGATAGTGAGCCGTCGGGCTCACGGAGGAGGTCATGTGACTGTCGGTCAGCCGACCGGCGGTCACATGACTACCACCCGTTTTAAACAACAACAGAAGTCACAGCACAACAGGGTCCAGTCTTCTCAATGAAGTTGATACAAAGAACCAGTGGTTCCTATTGTAGTCCCCAAACACCCCCTATTGCCTGGCTGACTACTTCAGCATCAGGAACAGTTTCCAAGAGTCTCAGCTGCTTTTTTTCCAGGCTCACACAGGTGATTGGAATCATGACTGCTGGTCAGCTTTGCACACAAAATACCTGGCCTGGATCTGACATTCTGCATTTTACATCCTTTCTGTGCTATCCCTGCCACTCACTGACTCATCACTAATTCTCTTACTTCCCAATATGTTAGGAAGCTGAAAGTCAACATAGGTATTCTCCAGGTGGCAAATAGAAAGACTACGTAAATTTGAATTTTAAGAAACTTCCCCAAAGAGGATGAAAAGAGGGTTGACATAATGATGCCATCACCGGTGTGTGGCTTGCGTTGCGTGAACGATAACGTCCAAATAGATAATCAGATCAGAATATGGATTGCACCTCCAGTGTGTAGAATTTTATTAACTACAAAAATGATCCTGTCACTTTTTACCATATATCTACTCACTCATACCCCTTTTTCACTAGCTCTTAGAAACACGGGTAAATGTGCGGTGGTGCGCATTTACCCGGGTTTTTCCCTAGTGGAAAAGGGTCCCCTGGCAAATTCCCGAATCAAGTGATCCGGGAATCCTACCCGGGTAGCTAGCCGGGTTGAACACGTGTTCAACCCGGCTAGCTGTCTAGTGTGAACAGGAGCCGTGTCGAGGCGACACGGCTCCTGTTCACAGTGTATAGGGAGGGCGACGCTGGGAGATCATGTGATCTCCCAGCGCCGCCCCTGCTGTGTCAGTAGCAGCATCACCAACCAGGCAATATGCCGGTGTGGTGAGCGCTGTCTGAAAAAGGGGCTGTAGCACGGGTCGCTAAGTGGAAAAGGGGTATCACTCACTCACTCACTCACTGACTCATCCCTAATTCTATTACTTCCCGATATGTTAGGAAGCTGAAATTCAACATAGGTATTCCTCAGGTGGGAAATAGGAAAACTACTTAATTCGAATTTTAATATACCTCCCCTAAGAGGATGAACGGTGGGTTGACATAATGACGTTATTACCGATGCATGGCTTGCGTTGCGTGAATGATAACGCCCAAACGGACAATTGGATCAAAATTTGGATTGCACTTCCAGTGGGTAGAATTTAATAAACTACAAAAATGGTCCTGTCACTTTTTACCAAATCTGCAACAGGTGCTCCTCAGGTAACGCCACGAACCATGGATTAATATATACTTTCATTAAGACATCTCAAATTTACCTCTCTATAGAGTTACCAAATTTTTAACACTTATTTATATTTAGAACCATGAAAATCAGAAACTCCTGTGCGAAAAACAGGTAGAACAGTTAGAGTATATATATATATATATATATAAAATTATATATATATATATATATAGCAAGCAATTGGTACGGCACTCCAAGCGTCTAAACAAAACAGGCTCAAGTTGGCATTGAGCCTGTTTTGTTTAGACGCTTGGAGTGCCGTACCAATTGCTTGCTATCACTTCCTTGTTTAGGCACCCAGCGCAAGTAACCACCACCGACGAGGGAGCCGGACCTCCGAGGCTGTATATATATATATATATATATACGTACATACATACACACACAGTTGTGCTCATAAGTTTACATACCCTAGCAGAATTTGGGATTTTCTGACCATTTGTCAGAGAATATGAATGATAACTCACAAACTTTTCTTTCACTCATGGGTAGTGGTTGGGTGAAGCCATTTATTGTCAAACAACTGTGTTTACTCTGTTTAATTCATAATGACAACAGAAACTACCCAAATGACCCTGATCAAAAGTGTGCATACCCCAGTTCTTAATACCGTGTACTGCCCCCTTTAACATCAATGACAGCTTGAAGTCTTTTGTGGTAGTTGTGGATGAGGCTCTTTATTTTCTCAGATGGTAAAGCTGCCCATTCTTCTTGGCAAAAAGCCTCCAGTTCCTGTAAATTCTTGGGCTGTTTTGCATGAACTGCATGTTTGAGATCTCCCCAGAGTGGCTCAGTGATATTGAGGTCAGGAGACTGAGATGGCCACTCCAGAACCTTCACTTTATTCTGCTGTAGCCAATGACAGGTTGATTTGGCCTTGTGTTTTGGATCATTGTCATGTTGGAACGTCCAAGTACGTCCCATGCGCAGCTTCCAGGCTGATGAGTGCAAATTTTCCTCCAGTATTTTCTGATAACATGCTGCATTCATCTTGCCATCAATTTTGACCAAGTTTCCAGTGCCTTTGTAGCTCACACATCCCCAAAACATCAGCGACCCACCTCCGTGTTTCACAGTAGGAATAGTATACCTTTCATCATAGGCCTTGCTGACTCCTCTCCAAATGTAACGTTTATGGTTGTGGACAAAAAGTTCAATTTTGGTCTCATCACTCCAAATGACTTTGTTCCAGAAGTTTTGAGGCTTGTCTCTGTGCTGTTTGGAGTATTATAAGCGGGATGCTTTGTGGCATTTGCGTAGTAATGGCTTTCTTCTGGCGACTCGACCATGCAGCCCATTTTTCTTCAAATGCCTCCTTATTGTGCATCTTGAAACAACCACACCACTTTTTTTCAGAGAGTCCTGTATTTCAGCTGAAGTTATTTGTGGATTTTTCTTTGCTTCCCGAACAATTTTCCTGGCAGTTGTGGCTGAAATTTTTGTTGGTCTACCGGACCGTGATTTGGTTTCCACAGAATCCCTCATTTTCCACTTCTTAATTAGAGTTTGAACACTGCTGATTGGCATTCTCAATTGCTTGGATATCTTTTTATATCCCTTTCCTGTTTTATACAGTTCAATTACCTTTTCCCGCAGATCCTTTGACAATTCTTTTGCTTTCCCCATGACTCAGAGTCCAGACACGTCAGTGCAGCACTGGATGAAAGATGCAAGGATCTTTCAGGAGTCCAGAAACTCACTGACCTTTTATACACACACACTGATTACAAGCAAACAGATCACAGGTGAGGATGGTTACCTTTAGTAGCCATTCAAACCCGTTTGTGTCAACTTGTGTGCATGTTATAAGGCCAAAATCTCCAGGGTATGTAAACTTTTGATCAGGGTCATTTGGGTAGTTTCTGTTGTCATTATGATTTAAAAATATACGTTATGGTAAGAACTTACCATTGATAACGTGATTTCTCTTATGTCCACAGGTATCCACAGGATAACATTGGGGTATTGTCGAGCGACAGCGAAAATGGCACCAACACGGTCACAAGCTTTCTGGCCTCCCAGGATGTATTGGGGCCTCCACTATATAGTCCCGCCCACTGACTCAGTCAGATCAGTTCTTTCTACAGCGATTTTAGGCAGGAACATCAGGTAGACACCTGTTTAGGCGATAAGAACACACATGCACACCCTTCCATACAAGAAGGAAGAGGTTTTAGTGATTGGCTAGATCCTCAAATCAGATGCGTCAGGGTGTGATCCCTGTGGATACCTGTGGACATAAGAGAAATCACGTTATCAACAGCAAGTTCTTACCATAATGTTTATTTCTCTGGCTGGGTCCACAGGATTATCCACAGGATAACATTGGGATTCCCAAAGCCATTTTAGTGGTGGGGACGCTCCTGATTGCACAGGAGGACCTTTCGCCCGAAGTCTGCGCCATGAGAGGCAAAAATATCCAAGGCATAATGTCTGATGAATGTGTTTATGGAAGACCATGTGGCTGCCCTACATATCTGTTCTGCTGAAGCACCCTGTTGTGCTGCCCAAGAAGGACCTACCTTACATGTAGAGTGTGCAGAAACATTAGCCAGAATAATGAGATCTGCATGAGAATAAGCTTCTGAAATTACCATTCAGAGCCATCTCACCAGCGTCTGTTTACTAGCAGGCCATCCTCTTCTATGAAATCCGTAGAGGATGAAGAGAGAATCTGTTTTCCTGATGGCACTAGTACGATCTATATAGATTCTTAAAGCCCGGACCACGTTGACGCTTCTCCCGCAGATAGCCCCGATACCTGAAAAGCTGGGACTACAATCTCTTCATTCAGGTGAAACTTTGATACCTCCTTTAGAAGATAGCTAGATCTCGTTCTGAGAACTGCTCTGTCTGGAAAAAAACTTAGGAAAGGAGACTTACATGATAATGCTCCTAAATCTGACACTCTTCTGGCTGACGCCATTGCCAGAAAAAAAAGAACTTTAACCGTTAACCACTTAAGATCTGCTCTCTCAAGTGGTTCAAACAGAGGACCCTGGAGAAATTTAAGAACTAAATTCAAATCCCAGGGAGCTGTAGGAGGAACAAATGGAGGTTGAATATGTACTACTCCTTGAAAAAACGTACGTACATCCTGTAAATCAGCAATTTTTTGCTGAAACCATACAGTTAACGCTGATACCTGAACCCTCAAGGAAGCAACTTTCAAACCTTTATCCAATCCTGCCTGAAGGAAATCCAAAATCCTAGCTACTTTAAAAGATCTCGGATTGAAATTTTTTCCAGTACACCAATGAATATAGGCTTGCCATATTCTGTGATACACACGGGCCGAAGAAGGCTTTCTTGCTCTAAGCATAGTTTGGATTACTTGCTTTGAAAAACCTTTAGCCTCTAAGATAGAGGTTTCAACAGCCACGCCGTCAAAGACAGGCGATCCAGATGACTGTGACAACAAGGACCCTGCATTAGCAGATCTGGATGTTGAGGGAGCAGTATCGGTGCTTCCATGGACATTCTGAACAGATCTGTGTACCAATGCCTTCTTGGCCAAGCTGGAGCTGTTAGAATGATCGCTCCTTTTGCCTGTTTTATCTTTCTCACTATTCTGGGTAACAGAGATATGGCGGTAACAGATACGCCAGCTGAAACCTCCATTCTACTGACAGTGCATCTACAAGGACCGTTCCTGGGTCCCTTGTTCTCGATCCATACCTTGGAGCTTTGTTGTTTAGACGAGACGCTATAAGGTCTATCTCTGGTAGACCCCATCTGTTCACCAGTGTCTGAAACACTTCTGGGTGTAGTGCCCATTCAGTTTCCTGAACGCTGTGTCGACTGAGAAAATCCGCTTCCCAGTTTAGTACACCCGGGACAAATACTGCTGACAATGCTGGGAGAGTTCTGCCCATTTTAGAATGGGAGTTACGTCCTCCATCAGTCTCTTGCTGTGAGTTCCTCCTTGATGATTGAGGTATGCTACTGCTGTCGCATTGTCTGAGCGGATCTGGACTGGTCTTCCTTGTAGATTGTCCTTCTTCTGAGTACCGCCCCCCAGCCCTGCAGGCTGGCACCTGTTGTCAGGACTTGCCACTCTCTTATCCAAAAGGGTCTCCCCTTGTTTAAATGGTCTGTCTGTAGCCACCATGCTAGAGACCTTTTTACATTTACTGGAATCTCTATCATCTGCTTCTTTATCGTCTGATGATTTCAGTTCCATTCGGTCAGAATAAGGTGCTGCAATGGTCTGGAGTGGAATTGCGCATATTGCACCATGTCGAAGGTTGATACCATCAGACCCAACAGTGGCATTGCTGCATGGACTGACATTGTCTGGGCTTGCAACGCTTCCTGAGCCATGACCTGCACCTTGACTATCTTTTTCTCTGGTAAGAGAACTTTCTGTAGGTCTGAATCCAATATGGCTCCCAAATGAACCATCCGCTGTGATGGATTCAGAGACGACTTTTCCCAATTTATGAGCCACCCGTGTCTCTGTAAACAAACTATCGTCTGTTGAAGATGGCTCAACAGTAAATCTTGCGACTGTGCTAAGATTAACAGGTCGTCTAGGTATGGGAATATTCTTATCCCCTGTTTGCGCAGACAAGCTGCCATAACCACCATGATCTTGGTAAACACCCTGGGTGCTGTAGCTAGCCCGAAAGGCAGAGCTTGTAACTGGAAATGTTCCTGGAGGATGGCAAACCTGAGGTAACACTGATGCGACAGTGCTATAGGCACATGCAGGTAAGCATCCCGTACATCCAGAGATACCATGTAATCTCCCGGTTCCATAGCCAACATTATGGAGTGTAACGTCTCCATGTGGAACTTCGGGATCCATATGTATTTGTTCAACATTTTCAGATTTAGAATTTGTCGATATGACCCATTTGGCTTCTGGATTAGAAATAGATTGGAGTAAAACCCCTGTCCCCTTTGTGATGGAGGTACTGGGACAATCACACCTGACTGCAGCAATTTTTGGACTGCTTCTTGCAGGGCATTGGCCTTTGACTCTATACGAGACGGGCTGGTGCAAAAAAATCTTTGAGGAGGCTGCCTCCTGAATGGGAACCCATACCCCTGAGATACTACCTTCTGCACCCAAGCATCTGCTGTTGACTGTTGCCATATGTGTGCAAAAAGAAGGAGTCGGCCCCCAACCCTGGAATCCTCCAGGCGGAGGCCTGTCTCTTCAGGCTGACGGTTTCTGTTCAGGTTTGGATGCTGGCTTTTTGCTAGCCCACTGCTTCCTACCCCTGGATTTAAACTGGGGTTGCTTAGGCTCCTCTTTAGCTTTTGCTTTGCTTTGCCAATGAAATGAGCAAAATTTTAAACCCTTGGACTTAGGGTTATAAGCAGCCGGAAATCTGACCTTTTTCTATTCAGCCTCTGATTCTAGGATATCCGATAAAGGTTTTCCAAATAATATATTACCGACAAAAGGCAATGCTTCCAATTCTTTCTTGGACTCCGCATCTGTCTTCCAGGTCCGTAGCCAAACTGCTCTGCGAGCGACTACTGTCAAGGCTGAAGCTTTAGAAGCAACTGTGCCTACATCAATTGCTGCTTCTTCCAAATACTGGGCAGATTGTCTTAAATGGCAAAAACGATCCTCTTGCTCCCTAGTAGGAGAAGGGATGTCATTCTCTAGTTCCTCTATCCATTCGCCCATTGCCTTTGCTACCCAGGCCGAAGCCATAGCAGGTCTTAACACTGCTCCTACTAGAGAAAAAATATTTTTCAACAAGCTCTCTACCCTTCTGTCTGTGACATCATTCAATGACGTAGATGACAGTGGTAAAGCAGATTTATGCACGAGTCGCAGAACATGTGCATCTACTTTTGGAGGAACTTCTCTTTTCGAACAATCCACAGCAGGAAATGGATAATAAGAATCCCATCTCTTAGGAATCTTATACTTTTTACTGGGCGCTGCCCAAGACTCATCCATCATTTCTGTCAGCTCATCTGATGCTGGGAATTCAGCTTTCACTGATTTTGTTCGTTTAAATACAGGTGCTTTAGCTTTTAACACTGTCTTGGCTGGCTCTTCCAACGAGAGAAAAGCCTTCACAGCATTAATAAGTTTAGCTACATCTTCTGAACTAAAGCTCTGCGACTGATCATCATACGGAGTTGAATCTATTGTATCATCATCATCCGATGTATCATCTTGTGTAGTCTGCCACACAGACGTATCTGTCTTAGTCTTACCTGTCCCTTGGTTGCTTGTAGAGGCTACTGGAACCAAACCATAGGAAGGGAGCTGCATGTATGGGTTCATAGTGTAACCTAACCCTTGAGGTGGTGCTACCAGAGCTAACCTGTCCGCTATTGAAGACAGAGTCTTTGCGAACATATTCCATGGTGGCTCTGTTGGTGGTTGAACCAACTCCTGTTTTTACTTCGCTGAAAAGCAAAACAGTTTGCACACAAACCCTCATAAGTGACCAATTGATTCATATCAATTACCCCTGACTTATAAGATAAGCATGTTAGGGCTGTAGGAGTGCTTGATAAATTCTCTTCATCACTTTTGCCGCTCACAGACATGGTATTGACCTGTTATTGACTACACAATTTGTGACAGAAAATCATCCTATATGTCAGTATATAGAGGTGAGATCAATCTGACCACAGTGCACCTGATTTGAGGGTCAGAACAGGACTGACATTACACAGAAAACTCAGCACACATACTAGCAGTCAGTCACATGTTAAAGCATTAGACATTGCCATATGAGAATACAACCTCCATAACAACTTATACATAAGTAGGAAAATTGTACTTCTGTTTTAAGCTGGTTCTTTTTTCAACATAGCATGCAGAAAACACAGTAATATGCAGGTCTCATATGCAATAGGTACTAAAAATTAACAATGCATACTAAGAAGTAGAGAGAATTTTTAGTACTGTATACCCTGCCTCCATAGAGTGGGATAAAGGGAGACTCACCACACTTCCATATCCAAGCAAATACGCTCGTAAGACGCTGAGTGGATTCAGACGCTACTGGTGTACACTGCCGCTCTTGATAACTGATAACGGACACGGACGCTCACCAACGGACACGGACGCTGAGCGACTTTCACGTGTATGCAGATGCTAAGGCCTGCGACTCGGTCTGGGCGGGTTTATCTCCAGTGTACACAACCGCAGCATCTAAGCTGCGACCGAGTACCCTCGTGGTAGCATCTGAGCCGGAAGTGAGGTCATTTAGTACATGAAACGAGAAACACGCGGGAACTGGCCATGAACTCGGAGGAGGGACGGCCAGGAGAGCGTCTGAATCCCCCTGTTGACTTAAACTCCCAGGATGGCGGCCTCTACCTAGTCCTGGCGCCTATGATCCCCGGAGTGTAGCGCTGTCGCACTCTAGATGTTCGGCGCATCAACACACTGTTTGTAGTCTCCACCAAAATCAGTGTAGCTGTGTCCTGACCCCTCTAGTAAGAGCAAGTCCATAGACTCACCGTCTCCCCATGCTCCGGCCACAGCCTAGTTATGTCTGCTGGACCTGCTAGAACATCCGAAACAGACGCCCGTCGAGACAGCACTGATTCCCGAAGGTAAGCGTTGTTGCGACCCGGTGGGGAGTTGTTGGAGCGACTCTTTCTAGAATGCGTTTAAGACGCTGTTAAGATAAGTCGCTCAAAAACAATATAGTTAGTCTATAAAAATAAAATAATAAAAGCTTGAGGCTGCTCTCACAGCAGCCCTATGACCATGCGGCTTCCTGCCGCACCAAGCAAAAAACTGATCTGACTGAGTCAGTGGGCGGGACTATATAGTGGAGGCCCCAATGCATCATGGGAGGCCAGAAAGCTCGTGACCGTGTTGGTGCCATTTTCGCTGTCGCTCGACAATATCCCAATGTTATCCTGTGGATAATCCTGTGGACCCAGCTAGAGAAAAAGTAAACACAGTTGTTTGACCATAAATAGTTTCACCCAACCACTAACCAATAGTGAAAGAAAAGTTTGTGAGTTATGATTCATATTCTCTGACAAATGGCCAAAAATCCCAAATTCTGCTAGGGTATGTAAACGTATGAGCACAACTGTATATATATTTAGAACACAACCTCCCTTGTTGCGCTAAGTGTGAAAATATAGATGGTAGTGTTCTCTGTGGGCTGCCTTATTACACTGAGTTCTCTGTTAGTCAGAACCAGAATTAAAAACATGTACAACAATAGTGGAATTGGCACCCTAAGGGGAGTGCAATTCTAGCCCCTATTTTTTAATGACACTTTAAGTATACCTTGATACAGGCATACAAATAAATAGTGAGTTCCAATACACAGGATTTTTTATAAAAAATATTAAAATGACAACTGTGTCCTTAATCACAATGAAACATTCAAAGACAACATCCTCCTATACAATATTGGAGGTTAAGTTCCTCATGGATGTACAGATTGTTCCTTTCATGATATCCTCCTTCCAGTAATGTAGATAGGAGATGACATCAAAACATATTAGAGTAACCAATGCGTTTCGTCTTACAAAGAGACTTCATCAGGTGTGTGTCTATAATGTTAAAATACAGATTCTTTTAGGAAATCAATAATTATAAACCAAAAATTACATAAAAGAGTTTTCTTAAATACATAAAACATGGAACATTACAAAGTTTACATAGACTTAAAAAACACAGACAGAGGAGAAAAATATATATAAAAGAGAAAATATATGAGTGGTACGGAGAAGCACATACCTCTATTTGGAAGCACGTTCTTAAAATAATATTTCTAGACACCGTTATTTACCAAACAGGCCTCAATTGAATAAGAGGATAAGAATTTGTGCCTATTTGAAAAAAGTACCCATTTTAAAGTCATTATAAATGTTACATAGAGAGCAGACCTTACTAGAAAGTATAGGTCATTCTGACTAAAATTACATACCTGATTAAGTTTAAAATAGGCGTATGATACTTAGGGTGTTGAAATCGTAGACAAATTCACCGGGAAATACTCTGAATCATTCAACCTATTGAGATGAGTATCATTATACATAATCAATATTTAGGTATTCGGCACACTAGACATATGATAAGTGCTACTAGTCAAATAATCAGATGTTCATACCCCTCAATAGATAACCCTAACTTGGGCATAATAATTAATATGTACAAAGAGCATATAGCTCATACTCCCCACATTGGGAATAGATCATGATATAATTATACCCACAGTAAATATCTGCTACCATGATGATAATAAGCCATTAATCTTACATTCATAGATCATTGTAATTGATACATTTAACCTTTTTAACATATCCATGATATATGAAAGACACATATTGGTGATCCATTACTGGCCCTCATTCCGAGTTGATCGGTCGCAAGGCGAATTTAGCAGAGTTACACACGCTAAGCCGCCGCCTACTGGGAGTGAATCTTAGCTTCTTAAAATTGCGACCGATGTATTCGCAATAATGCGATTACTAACTACTTAGCAGTTTCAGAGTAGCTCCAGACTTACTCTGCCTGTGCGATCATTTCAGTGCTTGTCGTTCCTGGTTGACGTCACAAACACACCCAGCGTTCGCCCAGGCACTCCCACCGTTTCTCCGGCCACTCCTGCGTTTTTTCCGGAAACGGTAGCGTTTTTAACCACACGCCCCTGAAACGCCGTGTTTCCGCCCAGTAACACCCATTTCCTGTCAATCACATTACGATCACCGGAGCGAAGAAAAAGCCGTGAGTAAAAATACTTTCTTCATAGTAAAGTTACTTGGCGCAGTCGCAGTGTGAACATTGCGCATGCGTACTAAGCGGATTTTCACTGCGATGCGATGAAAAATACCGAGCGAACAACTCGGAATGAGGGCCACTATACCATCCAGAGCAGATAATTAATACTGAAAGTTATAACAAAATACAACAATAATATACAACAATGTATCAACATATAGGTGAGGTCCAGATCAACCCACATAGACCCAAAAGGGGCTTTGCTGGATAACAAAGACATGTGCTTACCATCAGGTGGAATGAGGAGTGTGTCCTAGTATCATGTGTATAGTGTGGAAGACTATTTCCCTCCTATTTATTTGAAAACTAACCATGACATCATTTCCTCCTGTGCTGATAGGTGGGATAATTAATACTAAAATACTACCTTAAAACCTTATGCTTAATTGGCAATGGACAGTGGGGACGATAAGTAGACATAGGACATACCATGACCCTTAGAAAAATGCACCAAACCTATTAGATAAGTTTATAAATCCTTAATAATTTGTTGTCCCATAATGCCCTGCATTTATCCTTAGTGTTACTGTGGGTCAGTGTGGTGATTGACATGTGAAGTGAACCAATCACTGCATAGAGGGGCGGGACATCCATGCTTATACAATACCATAATAATATGAAGTAACCGGTCTAAAGTAGACGAATTATTAGAGGAGAGAACTTAGACTGGGACAAAGGGCCAGTGCTAACTGCAGCCGCCTTCAGTGCACACTTTCCCGTCCATCACCGTCATATAGACGGCGCGATCAGCCCATTTTGTTATTGTCACGTGGCATTGGTCGCATGAGCATGGCTAATGCCCATGTGACACTTGTCACGTGATCATGGCAGCGAATGCCCTTTACAAGTGCGCTGGACCCGGAACTGTTTGCGTTCCAGCTGCGTGCGTCCATGCGTTCCACCAGTGTTATTAACGTTTGTTATAGGTGATACTGTATATATACTAAGTAAAAAGTACACTATATATATAATGTTGAGATATGTAACTAATTATGCTCCAGCAGTGTGGGCCAATATGCTACTCAGTAGTTACAAACAGGTACTATAAACCATAAACAATAAACCATAAATAATAAATAATAAACAATGAATCACATTGCACATATACTGGGTAGATTACAAAGTACCTCCTTTTTGATTCTAACAGGTACAATTGTTATAAATAGTGTGAGTATAAAATTAATTAAATTAAATAATCAAGGGGCAGGTTGCCTAGCAACCATCCAAATTACTGGCTACATAGCCTTAATGGTCCTACCCTAATTTAATTAACTGAGGAATAAACGTACGGGTAATGATATACAATTAACTGTAATGCCCTTGTTTACATAAAAGCTAAGACTTGTCAGTGGTTGTACTATCCACCGGCAACCGAGGTGTATGTTGTCATTTATATAGAGCAGCGTGCTTGATCTAGACCTCACCCTTACATGATCACTTACTATTAGGAATTAAGGATACACTGTACATATAGAAACACCAATATTATTCTTGCTCAATGATGGAGAATAGATACCAGCTTAAAACTTCCTATCTTCAAAAGTGAAAAATAGTTCTTATAACCACTCTTATATGAATTTTTATACTAAAGGAAATCAGGATTTTTAACCCATTGCCTTTACAGATACCAGTAAGAAAGGCTGGAGACCAAAGACATAAAGTACGAAGTAAGAAAAAGTATAAGAGAGTAGGGGGAAAGAGAGAATGCAGCACTAGAGGAAGGCCACCATATCTATATTTTCATTCAATCCACCAGGGATCAAGGTGTTAAGTGTGAAGATCCAGAATGATTCACATTTAGCCAGTGACAGATCCCTGTCTACCCTCCTTGGGTCCTCCTTGATATGTTCAATCACTGTGAATGAAAGCCCCTTGGTGTCAGAATTATGCTTTTCTTGAAACTGACGTGACAAACTGTGATTCTGTACTTTATTCTTGATGTTACGTAAATGTTCCTGAATACGTAATTTCAGACATAGGATAAGTTGCAGCCAGAGGTAATCTTATAGATGACATAATTGGAGTTACAAGTGACAATACTGTTTAGTTTGTACGCTTTTTGGTTGTCGGACTTCCAATTAAACCCTTTTCTATCAATAAAAGGGCAGCATATGCATTTGTTACACGGAAAGAGGCCAGTTCTGTTGGACAATGGATGACCTCCTGAAACAGGAACAGGAACAACCTTCTTTTCATTTTGTAGTTGGCTCGGTGCCAGCATATTCTTAAGATTATTAGCCTTTCTGTAGACAATACTTGGTTTTTCATCCAGTTGAGGCCCCAAAACGGGGTCTTTCTGGAAAAGATGCCAATGTTGGTCCAGAATTTTCTTGATTTTGAAATGTTCTTGATTATAGTGTGTAATGAATGGTCTTATGTAAGAGTACTCCTTCTTGACGGTAGTGTTTTCTTCTAAAAGAGAATCCTTGCTGGTTTTAGAGGCCCGGTCTTGATCCTTAAGCAAGCGATCTTCCTCATATTCTCTATCTAGAAACTGTTTCACCAGCACTGATGATTGTTCCCAATATGTGTTTTAATCGCTACAGTTTTCTCTAATACGGACGAACTGAGAATATGGGACTGAGGTGTTCCAACGAGAAAGATGGCAGCTGTCATGGGGTATATAGCTGTTTTCATCTGTACTTTTGAAGAATGTTTTAGTATCGATACCACCGGCCGTGTTAGAAGTTAGCACAATATCAAGGTAGTCAATTGAAGTAGAGTGTTGTTTGAAAGTTAATCTCAGATTATAGGAATTGTTTTGAATGACCGAAATGTACTCTTCCAAACTCCCAGAGTCTCCGTTCCAAATGAATATAAGGTCATCAATGTACCTCTTATAGAAAACAAAGTTTCCGTTCTTATAGCCTGAATCTTTAAATAAACTTAGTTTTCCCAGTTGTCCATATAAATATTTGCATACCATGGGGCAAACTTAGTTCCCTTCGCTGTGCCTTGTTTTTGCCGATAGTAAGTGCCTTCGAACTGGAAATAATTGTGGTTAAGAACAAAATCGATACTTGCTATTAAGAACTCTACTTCTTCTTTGTTGACATTGCTATCCATAAGTAAACGTTTCCTTACTGCTTCCTTCCCATTTCTATGGTGAATAGATGTGTACAGTGATTGGACGTCCACCGTTGCCCAACGGTAATTGGGATGCCATTTGAAATAATTTAACAATCTTAAAAGGCTGGTAGAATCCTTCAGATAGGAACGCTGTGCTTTGACGTAAGGTTGAAGCTTCAAGTCCAGGAAGTGGGAAAGATTGGACGTTAATGAGTCTACTCCAGTGACAATGGGCCTACCAGGAGGCTGATCTTTGCACTTATGTATTTTTGGTAAGTGATAAAACACTGGAACTAATGGACTTTTATTAAAAATGTAACTGAACTCTTCTTTACAGAGAAACCCATCTTTTAACGCCACCTCCAGTAGCTTTCAAAGATCATCTTTATATTTTTCGGTAGGATTTGAGGTAAGTTGTTCATATGTGGCCTCATCTCTGATCTGCCTCATCGCTTCCAGTATATATGTAGATTTCTCCTGGATCACAACAGCTCCTCCTTTGTCTGCAACCTTAATTACAATTTATCCATCTTCCTTAAGTTGTTTCAAGGCTTCTAGTTCTTGAGGCCTGAGATTGCCGAGGAATTGACCATTGTGTAGCTTAAGCTTCCTGAAGTCCTCTTTGACAGAATCAAAGAACACTTCTTTGTGTTGTTCCTCTTCCTATTTCAGGAGGTTTCAGGAGGTCATCTGTTGTCCAACAGAACTGGCCTCTTTCCATGTAACAAATGCATATGCTGCCCTTTTATTGATAGAAAAGGGTTTTATTGGAAGTCCGACAACCAAAAAGCGTACAAACTAAACAGTATTGTCACTTGTAACTCCAATTATGTCATCTATAAGATTACCTCTGGCTGCAACTTATCCTACAGTATGTCGGGAAAACCAAACGATGCCTGAAATTACGTATTCAGGAACATCTACGTAACATCAAGAATAAAGTACAGAATCATAGTTTGCCGCGCCATTTTCAAGAAAAGCATAATTCTGACACCAAGGGACTTTCATTCACAGTGATTGAACATATCAAGGAGGACCCAAGGGGGGGGAGACAGGGATCTGTCACTGGCTAAACGTGAATCATTCTGGATCTTCACACTTAACACCTTGATCCCTGGTGGATTGAATGAAAATATAGATATGGTGGCCTTCCTCTAGTGCTGCATTCTCTCTTCCCCCCTACTCTCTTATACTTTTTCTTACTTCGTACTTTATGTCTTTGGTCTCCAGCCTTTCTTACTGGTATCTGTAAAGGCAATGGGTTAAAAATCCTGATTTCCTTTAGTATAAAAATTCATATAAGAGTGGTTATAAGAACTATTTTTCACTTTTGAAGATAGGAAGTTTTAAGCTGGTATCTATTCTCCATCATTGAGCAAGAATAATATTGGTGTTTCTATATGTACAATGTATTCTTAATTCCTAATAGTAAGTGATCATGTAAGGGTGAGGTCTAGATCAAGCACGCTGCTCTATATAAATGACAACATACACCTCGGTTGCCGGTGGATAGTACAACCACTGACAAGTCTTAGCTTTTATGTAAACAAGGGCATTACAGTTAATTGTATATCATTACCCGTACGTTTATTCCTCAGTTAATTAAATTAGGGTAGGACCATTAAGGCTATGTAGCCAGTAATTTGGAAGGTTGCTAGGCAACCTGCCCCTTGATTATTTAATTTAATTAATTTTATACTCACACTATTTATAACAATTGTACCTGTTAGAATCAAAAAGGAGGTACTTTGTAATCTACCCAGTATATGTGCAATGTGATTCATTGTTTATTATTTATTATTTATGGTTTATTGTTTATGGTTTATAGTACCTGTTTGTAACTACTGAGTAGCATATTGGCCTACACTGCTGGAGCATAATTAGTTGCATATCGCAACATTATATATATAGTGTACTTTTTACTTAGTATATACACAGCATCACCTATAACAAACGTTAATAACACTGGTGGAACGCATGGACGCACGCAGCTGGAACGCAAACAGTTCCGGGTCCAGCGCACTTGTAAAGGGGATTCGCTGCCATGATCACGTGACAAGTGTCACATGGGCATTAGCCATGCTCATGCGACCAATGCCACGTGACAATAACAAAACGGCCTGATCGCGCCGTCTATATGACGGTGATGGACGGGAAAGTGTGCACTGAAGGCGGCTGCAGTTAGCACTGGCCCTTTGTCCCAGTCTAAGTTCTCTCCTCTAATAATTCATCTACTTTAGACCGGTTACTTCATATTATTATGGTATTGTATAAGCACGGATGTCCCGCCCCTCTATGCAGTGATTGGTTCACTTCACATGTCAATCACCACACTGACCCACAATAACACTAAGGATAAATGCAGGGCATTATGGGACAACAAATTTATTAAGGATTTATAAACTTATCTAATAGGTTTGGTGCATTTTTCTAAGGGTCATGGTATGTCCTATGTCTACTTATCATCCCCACTGTCCATTGCCAATTAAGCATAAGGTTAAGGTAATATTTTAGTATTAATTATCCCACCTATCAGCACAGGAGGAAATGATGTCATGATTAGTTTTCAAATAAATAGGAGGGAAATAGTCCTCCACACTATACACATGATACTAGGACACACTTCTCATTCCACCTGATGGTAAGCACATGTCTTTGTTATCCAGAAAAGCCTCTTTTGGGGCTATGTGGGTTGATCTGGACCTCACCTATATGTTGATATATTGTTGTATGGGGGTCATTCCAAGTTGTTCGCTCGTTGCCGATTTTCGCAATCGAGAG
The DNA here is from genome assembly GCF_028390025.1 of Pseudophryne corroboree. Classification (NCBI taxonomy): domain Eukaryota; kingdom Metazoa; phylum Chordata; class Amphibia; order Anura; family Myobatrachidae; genus Pseudophryne; species Pseudophryne corroboree. The sequence continues at coordinate 534,806,022 of NC_086448.1, forward strand.
ATTAAGGCAAAAATGCGCATGGTACGTAGTGCGCATGCGCTAACTATTTTAGCACAAAACTTAGTAGATTTACTCACGTCCGAACGAAGAATTTTAATTGTTGAAGTGATCGGAGTGTGATTGACAGGAAGTGGGTGTTTCTGGGCGGAAACTAACCGTTTTCTGGGAGTGTGCGGAAAAATGCAGGCGTTCCAGGATAAAACGCAGGAGTGTCTGGAGAAACGGGGGAGTGGCTGGCCGAATGCAGGGCGTGTTTGTGACGTCAAACCAGGAACGAAACGGGTTGAGCTGATCACAGTGTAGGAGTAAGTCTCGAGCTACTAAGAAACTGCCTTGAATTATTTATTCGCAATTCTGCTAATCTTTCGTTCGCAATTCTGCTATGCTAAGATACACTACCAGAGGGCGGCGGCCTAGCGTGTGCAATGCTGCTAAAAGCAGCTAACGAGTGATCAACTCGGAATGAGGGCCCATATTATTGTTGTATGTGTTTCAGTATTACTGAACTGCTCTGGATGGTATAGTAATGGATCACCAATATGTGTCTTTCATATATCATGCATGGATATGTTAAAAAGGTTAAATGTATCAATTACAATGATCTATGAATGTTTGATTAATTCTTAATGGCTTATTATCATCATGGTAGCAGATATTTACTGTGGGTATAATTATATCATGATCTATTCCCAATGTGGGGAGTATGAGCTATAGGCTCTTTGTACATATTAATTATTATGCCCAAGTTAGGGTTATCTATTGAGGGGTATGAACATCTGATTAATAACTTGTGTTTGACTAGCAGCACTTATCATATGTGCCGAATACCTAAATATTGATTATTTATAATGATACTCAATAGGTTGAATGATTCAGAGTATTTCCCGGTGAATTTGTCTACGATTTCAACACCCTAAGTATCATACGCCTATTTTAAATTTAATCAGGTATGTACCGTATTTTTCGGACCATAAGACGCACCTGACCATAAGACGCACCTAGTTTTTAGAGTAGGAAAACTGAAAAAAAAAATATTCTGAACCAAATAGTGTAATAAAATATTTCATATTTAATAAACTATAACAGAATAGCCCTGCCTCCCTAGTTTTCACCGACCTCTAAGAGATATTTCCAGTTCTGTGTGATTTCTCAGACTCCTACAAGGATTCTGTACAGTGCAGCCTTCTGTCAGAGCGCAGCCTTCTGTCAGAGCCAGCATACACAGACACACACACACACACACACACACACACACACACACACACACACACACACACACACACATCAGAGCCAGCATACACATAGACACACACACACACACATCAGAGCCAGTATACACATAGACACACACACACACACACACACACACACACACATCAGAGCCAGCATACACATAGACACACACACACACACACACACACACACACACACATAGACAGTACCAGTGGTACCCCGCGTCCAGGCTCTCAGCTAACGCTGCCCGCTGTGCACTCCTGAGGAGGGAGGAGGTGGGGGGGAGTGGGGGAGTCACATGATGCCCGCTCTGCTGCTGGGCTCTGAGATGCGGGCACTCTGCTGATGACGGCGCAGCAGCAGCATCCAGGACCCGCCGCTACCCGCCGGCGCTACCCGCTACCTGCAACCTCCATCTGTGCTGGCTCTTATTCGCTCCATAAGACGCACATACTTTTTCCCCCACATTTTTGGGGAGAAAAAGTGCGTCTTATGGTCCGAAAAATACGGTAATTTTGGTCAGAATGACCTTAACTTTCTAGTAAGGTCTTCTCTCTATGTAACATTTATAATGACTATAAAATGGGTACTTTTTTAAAATAGGCACAAATTCTTATCCTCTTATCAAGCGAGGCCTGTTTGGTAAATAACGGTGTCTAGAAATATTGTTTTAAGAATGTGCTTCCAAATAGAGGTATGTGCTTCTCCGTACCACTCATATATTTTCTCTTTTATATATATTTTTCTCCTCTATCTGTGTTTTCGAAGTCTATATAAACTTTGTGATGTTCCATGTTTTATGTATTTAAGAAAACTCTTTTATGTAATTTTTGGTTTGTAATTATTGCTTTCTTAAAAGAATCTGTATTTTAACATTATAGACACACCCCTGATGAAGTCTCTTTGTAAGACGAAACGCGTTGGTTACTTTATTATGTTTTGATGTCATCTCCTATCTACATTACTGGAAGGAGGATATCACGAAAGGAACAATCTGTAGATCCATGAGGAACTCAATCTCCAATATTGTATAGGAGGCTGTTGTCTTTGAATGTTTCTTTGTGATTAAGGACACAGTTGTCATTTTAATAATTTTTATTAAAAATCCCGTGTATTGGAACTCACTATTTATTTTTATGCCTGTAACAAGGTATACTTAAAGTGTCATTAAAAAATAGGGGCTAGAATTGCACTTCCATTAGGGCACCAATTCCACTATTGTTGTACATATATATATATATATATATATATATATATATATATATATATTTATTAATTCTGTACTACAGTGGACCTTCTGGAGATAGTTTGTATTAACCTATTAACCTGGACTCGAATAATAGTTTTGGTCTATCAGTCAGTGGACTTTTCAGAGAACAAGGTCAAAGAGAAAGGTTTGATATGCTGGGAGCCTTTCCAAATAGTAATGGCCAACAGTAGACACAGCTTCACAGACACAATGATCTGGCATGCAACTGTGTGATCTAAAGCCACAGCGTGGCTCTCCCCAAACAAACCTACCAGGGTCCTGGTTGGGATGCAGGCAGTCAATGTACCAATGCCAGCATCCCGTTAAAATCCCAACAGGGGGCAGGTACAACTATTCCCCCCTCTTGCCTTACCCTAACTCCCCTCAGAGGTTCCTAAACTTAAACCCCCCCTGCCCGGCAGCCTAACCCTAACCCTCCACCCTTAGCGCCTAGTCACAAATGAGAGAATAGTAAGTCGGAAATGTATCCTTTAATACGTATTCGTCCAACTTAGTCAATATATATTAAACTATCTTATAGCTGTTACAGCCAGTTGTGTTTTTTTTCTTTAATGAGTGTATTTCTTTAATTGAATGTATTAACTTTGAATTACCACTACTTATCTCCTCTGACCACCCACCATCTCTCACAGTTTATCCTTGTTTAAATGTCCTAACATTATCAATGTCACCAGTGCACCTTGTTTCCCATCTCCTTTTTCCTCTCTAGGGACTGTGATCTTATCACTCTCTCCACTTATTGGGTAAAGGCTCGTTGAATGCTGTTTTGCTTCCTTCTCCCAGCATTGCTTGTTTATACAAGCTACAGAGAGTAGCTCTACCCTACCCTCTACTGCCATCTAACCCATTCCCATGCCTTTGATTGCATTGTTATGTTTACAGTAGAGATGAGTGGTTCAGAGCTCTTGGAATCCGAGCTGTTCCAAACTTCCGGGACTCTGGGACATGACTTGAGTGTTCCCTGCCAGACTCGGATGCCAGATTCTCGCAGGTTTTGGATTCGATTTAAGGGGGCTGTGGCCAGTACTCGGTGCCATTTCACTCCAGTCACACTGCTGTATGCTGCGCTCTGTACATTCAAGTGGCTGTGTGGGATACAAGTACTGTGGTGTGGTCACTGTGTCCATAAGGAGCTGAGCTACTGTCACTGTGTTCATCTAAGGGGCTGTGATGTTGTCGCTGTGTCCATCTAAGGGGCTGTGCTGCTGTTATCGTGTCCATCTAAGTGGCTGTGCGGTCAAAGTGTCCATCAATAAGTTGAGTCCAGTCCCCTTAGTCTAATTCCATCACAGTGGTGCTGCACTGATTCCACAAGCCACATCCACTGCATTCATACAGTGTGACTCAAAAGTTGTCAGCAAAAAATGTTAAAAACAAAAACAAGTAAAAATAAATAAATTGTATTTATTTGTACTGTGCATTGCACCCCAGTACGCTGTAGTACCAGTCCACGTGCATAAAAGCACACAGTGTGAGCTGAGCTGTCAGTTAAACAAAAGAATACAAAAATATATTGTTGTATAATTTGTACCATTCTGCATACTGCCCCCCAGTATGCGTACCCCAGTGTGCATGCATAAAAACTGGTCTCACTCCACACAGTGTCAGTTGAGCTACCCGTAAAAAAGTGGATAGCAATCAGTTTAGAGAAGAGCAGGAGCAGCACCCAAATACTATCACTGCAGCTGCTACAACCAGTCAAGATGACAATACTAGTCATTCAAAGTCATCTAAAGCCGATGCTCAAGGGCATAGAGGGTTTAAAATATCAGGGCATCTTAAATATAAAAAATTATATTTTACAGGAGTAAAGACAAAAACTATAATACCTCTAATAAAAGGAAAGTTTATTGCAGAAAAATATACAATTGGCAACATGCCATTGACCACACACAGTGGCATAGAAAGGGTCAGGCCTTGACCTATATTTCTGAAACTGTCAGTAAGGCATCCTTTTCTGCCTTTCATGACAATGCAAGACCTTTTCACGAGACTCTAAAAGAAGTGTAAAAAAAAATCCTACTAAGGCAGTAGAACAAACTGTAGGGGTTACTAAGGTTTGTAAGCAAACCAAAAAAGTTAGCAGTTGGGCAAAATCATGTTGTACTGAAGGTTGGGCAGATGTAGCATGTACAGAGAGATTTAGATTTGGGTGGGTTATATTGTTCTGTGCATGGTACTGTAAATACTAGCTGCTTAATTTCTACACTGCAATTTAGATTTCAGTTTTAACGCACTCCACCCAAAACTAAATCTCTCTGCACATATTAAATCTGCTACACCTGCATTGCAACATGGTTTTACATAATTGCTAACTTTTTTGGTTTGCTAACAAACTTGAATAAGGCCATGTGTTCCGAACCATCACACTTCCACGAGGAGAGTCTAGGGGTGTCCACATTAGCTATGTATGAGTCTGACATTTCTCACACTGTCCACATAGGGAAGTCTCTGTAGCCCCTTCAACCATTTCTGCACCATCTTCACATGTGGGTAACAGTACAATTAAAGATAGTGATGAGTACTTAATAGAAATTGAGGATGCTTGTGTGGAAGTGGAACAGGATGAGGAGGATATGTCTGTACTACTACCTTCTGACACTGAAGATGAAGATGTTTAGGATGTTGTTTATGTAAGTCAGCCATCAGTGGCTGCAGTTCTTCCCCGTGATAAAAAGAAAGCCATTGCAATGCCTCGGCATTAGACCAAAAAAGCCACCACTTGGGTGTTTAATATTTTTTACACAAATCCTGACAATGTTTGTGGATCCATCTCCTCCATTTGTGAGGCCAAAGTTAGTACAGGTAGGGATGTTAGCCATCTCGGCATCTCCTCCATGTTATATAATTTGCGGCAAGTTAATGAAATTTATTTGACAACATTATAATGTAATTAACACCCTAATCATCAACCTCCTCATAAGTGATCAGAGGTAGTCCTTCCAAAAAAGTGGTTTGTGGGGGACCAAACAGACCAAGCACTTCAGCCACAAAAGTGTCAGTCCCTGTAGCTGAAGTGCTTGGTTTGTTAATCTATGCCTATCCTTTTCAATATCAAACATAAAAGTTGGTAGGAGGGCCCAAGGGCTATTCCATCTTGCACTACTTTTCTTTTCAAAATGGGTTGTAAGTTTGGGGGCAATAGGAATGATCTTTTTTGCATAGACATTTTTATTGGTTATATGTAGCTCTATTTTCATTATGGGGGACGTTGGTGACTGTCTTACTTTTTTATTGTATTTTTGCCACTAGACCTCACCTCACAGAGAATATGGACCATACATATGCCAGTGCCTACCATAATCAGCCAATTAATGAATCTTATTTTTTATTTCTCTTTTATTGTCATTTTGCTGCTAGGACTCACAGAGAAAAGTTTATTCACATCAATGTCTTCCCTAGTGGACCTATACAGTTGCCAGTGCCTACCAGAATCAGAATCAGTTTATTGCCAAGTACAGTAGTACATAATACACAAGGAATTTGTTTCCGATAACCACAGCTCCCTGACAGTATATGACATACGACAAGAAACATAAGGAAGGAAGAACACATGACGATGAGTTAAGTACTGAACAAATTTAAGAATATAAGTGATTGCTGAATTAACCAAGTTAGTTGCCTGAGGAAATTTTTTTTTTCTGTGTCTAGCAGTTCTTACGAGCCTCAAACTTTTCAACTGCCAGATGGCAGCAGCCAGAAGAAGTCATGGGCAGAGTGGGAGTGGTCATCAGTGATCCTCCCTGCTCGCTTTGTGACCCTTGCACAATAGATATCCTCGTCTGACATAAGATTTGTCTCTATGATTTTTTCTGCTACCCTTACAATTTGTTCTTGCCTATTTCTGTCGTGGGTTGAGGCAGAGCCAAACCACACTATTATCGAGCTGCAGAGAACAGATTGGATAATTGCAGAGTAGAAACGGATGGGAGTTTCTGTGGCAGTTTAAACTTCCTAAGTTGGCATATGAAGTACAGTCTCTGCTGGGCTTTCGCCACGATGTCCTCAATATTGGACTTCCACCTCAGATCCTTAGAGATCATGGAGCCCAGGAATCTGAAGGATTCCACCACGGTTACTACATTGTCGGCAATTATGAGTGGGGGGAGTACAGGGGGTGCTTCCTAAAAATCAACAATCATCTCAACTGTTTTAAGTGAATTCAGCTCTAGATTGTTTGCTCTGCACCAGGTGGCCAGCCACACAACCTCCTTCCTGTAAGCAGACTCATCACCATCCCTGATGAGACCAATGAGCATGGTATCATCCACAAATTTAAGTAGTTTCACAGATTTGTCAGCAGAAGTGCAGTCGTTGGTGTACAGTGAGGAGAGGAAGGGGGAGAGTCACAAGTCTGTGGTGCACCCGTGCTTGTCAACCGAATACCAGAGGTGAATTACCATATCTTAACCCGCTGCTATCTATCCATTAAGAAACTATCCACCCAGGCACACAACGTTTCTGTAACTCCTGAGCCGCGTAATTTAGACTGAAGAATACCAGGAATAATAGTATTGAATGCAGATCTTTCAATCAATCAATCTTTTTTAATTTTTATTTTATTGTCTTTTTGCTGCTAGGCCTCACAGAGAAAAATTAATTTACATCGGTGTCTTCCCTATCTCAAACCTTATTTGATCCTTATTTCTTTGTAAGGATATCCTTATGTCTATCCCATGCAAGTTTAAATTGCTCTACTGTCTTAGCTTCTACCACCTCTTATGGGAGGTTATTCCACTTGTCCACTACCCTTTCTGTAAAGTAATTGTTCCTCAAATTACCCCTGAACACCCAATCCCCTTCCTCCACTCTCAGTGCTAGTCCTTGTGTCCTATTGCTTCTCTACATTTGGAGAATGTTCCCCTCCTGGACTTTGTTAAAACCTATGATTTATTTGAAAGTTTCTATCATGCCCCCCTTTCCCTTCTCTGCTCCAAACTATACATATTGAGATTTCTTAGTATTTCTGGGTATGTTTTGTGTTGTAGGCCATGCACCATTTTAATTGCCCTTCTTTGTACAGTCTATAATGTATAAACATCCTTTTGAAGATATGGCCTCCAGAATTGAACACCATATTTTAGATGAGGCCGTATTAATGACCTATACAGTGGCATTATTACTTCTTTCTTTCTACTGCTGATTCCTCTCCCAATGCAGCCAAGCATCTGACTAGCCTTCCTCATTGCTTTGTTACATTGCTTACCTGCCTTTAAGTAACCAGAAATAGTGACTCCTAGATCCCTTTCCTCCTCAGTAGTTTCCAGCATAATGCCATTACTACTATATTTAGCCTTTGGATTTTTGAGACCCAAGTGCATGATTTTGCATTTTTTGGCATTAAACTGTAATTGCCACACTATTGACCAATCCTCTAGTCTACCTAGATCAGGCATTCCCAACCACGGTCCTCGAGGCACACTAACAGTGCAGGTTTTAGTGATATCCAGGCTTCAGCACAGGTGATTTAATTAGTAGCTAAGTTATTTTGATTTAACCATCTGTGCTGCAGCCTGGATATCACTAAAACCTGCACTGTTGGTGTGCCTTGAGGACCGTGGTTGGGAATGCCTGACATAGATCCTCAATCATTTGTTTTACCCCATCTGGTGTGTCTACCCTGTTGCATACCTTTGTGTCATCTGCAAAAAGGCATACTTTCCCTTTAATGCAATTTGCAATGTCACCAATAAAGATATTAAAAAGCACTGGTCCAAGTACAGATCCCTGGGGTACTCCACTGCTGACATTTCCCTCCTGTGAATGCACTCCATTTACCACAACTCTCTGTTTTCTATCCTGCAACCAAGATCTTATCCATTCAATAATCCTAGTATCCAATACCAAGATTTCAAGTTTATTTAGCAGTCTGCGACGTGGAAGTGTCAAAAGCCTTAATAAAGTCTAGATAAGCTATATCCACGGCTCCACCTTTATCCATCACTTTAGTCACACAGTCAAAAAAGTCAATAAGATTTGTTTGACATGATCTCCCCACAGTGATTCCATGCTGTTTGAGATCCTGTAAATTGCTGGATTTGTGATAGTCTACAACTCTTTCTTTTAAGAGTGTTTCCATCAATTTCCCTACAACTGATGTAAGACTCACTGGTCTGTAGTTGTTTGCCTCTTCCTTGCTTCCACTTGCAGTGGGACTACGTTCACTGTTTTCCAGTCCTCTGGAATTACTCCTGTAGCTAATGACTGGTTGAATCATTCTGTCAATGGTGCTACCAGCACCTCTTTAAGTTCTTTTATTATCGTTGGATGTTTCCTGTCTGGCCCCATAGATTTGTCCACTTTCAGCTTTGAGAGTTCTGTTAGGACCTTTTCCTCTGTAAATGTACTTGTTTAATTTTCCTGAATATCTCTGCAACTTAACTGTGGCCCCTTCCTTTCTCTTTCTGTAGTAAATACTGAGCAAAAATAATTATTAAGATGATCTGCTATTACATTGTCTCCCACAACAAGACTCCCGGTCTCTGTCTTTAGTTTTATTATTCCTCTTTTGTTTTTCTCCTTTCGCTTATATACGTAAAAAAAAAGTTTTGCCTCCTTTACCCACTGACTGGGACATTTTCTCCTCACCTTATGCCTTTGCACATCTGATTACCTTCTTAGTCTCCTTTTTGTCTAACAAGATATATTGCTTTGTCTTCATTATTTTGCTACTTCTTTTGCAAACTACACTGGTTTCCTTTTCTTTTTGTTTTTCTAACACTTTTAATACAAAGGTTTAATGCCTTTAATATTGCACTTTTTAAAGTTTCCCACCTCTCCTGCACTGCTTCCAAGTTCCTCCATTCTGCCAAAGAATCGCTTACACATTTTCCCATCCCTACAAAATCAGCCATCCTAAAATCCAACACCTTTGTTTTTGTATGGGATGAGTCAATCTCTGTCTTTATGCTGAACCATACTGATTGATGATCAATGGATCCCAGGTTTTCACCCACTTTTACGTCTGATATTCTGTCTCCATTTGTAAGTATTAGGCCTAATATTGTGTCTTTCCGAGTGGGTTCCCTCACCAATTTGTGGAGGGATGCTCCCTGAAGGGAAATTAAAATGTCCCTACTTCTTGTGGAACTAGAAACAGACACCTCCCAGTTTACATCAGCAAGATTAAAGTCTCCCAAGATTATTACTAGTGATGAGCGGGTTCTGTTCCTCGGGATGCCAACCCCCCCGAACTTCACCCATTTTACACGGTTACGAGACAGCCTCGGATCTTCCCGCCTTGCTCGTTTAACCAGAGCGCGCCCGAACGTCATCATCCCGCTGTCGGATTCTCGCGAGATTCGATATCTATATAAGGAGCCGCACGTGGCCGCCATTTTCACTCGTGCTTTGGAGATGATAGCGAGAGGACGTGGCTGCGTTCTCTCAGTTTCTGTGTTCAGTGTGCTGCAAATATCTGCGCTCAGTGTGCTGCAAATATCTGTGCTCAGTGTGCTGAAAATATCTACTTTCTCTGCCTGAAAAATGCTCCATATCTGTGCTGCATTGTAGTATATAGTAGAAGGACAGTGCAGAATTTTGCTGTGACCACCAGTATATATATAGCAGTACGGTACAGTAGTCCACTGCTCTACCTCTCTGTCGTCAAGTATACTATGCATCCATACCTGTGCTGTATTTTAGTTGTGCGCAGTATATAGTAGGAGGACAGTGCAGAATTTTGCTGTGACCACCAGTATATATATAGCAGTACGGTACAGTAGTCCACTGCTCTACCTCTCTGTCGTCAAGTATACTATGCATCCATACCTGTGCTGTATTTTGGTTGTGCGCAGTATATAGAAGGAGGACAGTGCAGAATTTTGCTGACCACCAGTATATATATAGCAGTACGGTACAGTAGTCCACTGCTCTACATCCGTGTCAAGAGCCGGCGCTAGCCGCTCAGCAAAGGGATGCAGTGCAGGGAGGCGCCAAACTGAAGAGGCGCTCAGCCTCTCCCTGCTCTGCATCCCTTGCTGTTGCCAGCTGCCGCTGCACCTGTCACCCTGGATGACAGGAAGCGGAGCTGGCAGCTTGCAGCGCGGCTCCCTCTCCTCCTCCCCAGAAAGTGTGCACGCAGTGTGTGGCCACCCACAGCCTACACACAGTGCCGCTGCTGCTGCCATCCCGGCCCCAGCTGCCTAGAGGGTTGGGGGCATGGCCAAATCACTGGAGCCGTGACCACGCCCCTTTATGAAAACTAAATCGTTTTTTTAAAAAGTGTTTGCTGTTCAGAGCAGGGTAGGTGTAGTCTCTGCTCCCTGAGACCCCAGCACTCAGCCCCTGAGCCCTTCAGCCAGGGTCAATTCAAGCGGGGACTGTGATCACTGTGATCACAATACACCCATACAGGAACAATAACATTAGCAGCAGCTTCTCAGCCCCACTGCAGCACAGCACACTGCAGCATGTGCTGTGCTGCCAAGATGAGAGCTGCTGCTGCCCAGTAAGGTGGGAGGGGGTTGGGAGTGCAGGGGACCAGGGTCCCCCCGGTCCCCTTCATCAGTCCCAGGCCCGGGTAATTAGCACCCACTCCTGCCCCCTCTCGGGGTCACTGACAACATCCTACAGAGCCAGTAGAGTAACGGAGCCTGCGAGAAACCGGAGAAGAAGGGAGAGGAGGAGCAGCGCCCGAGCCGGGACCTCCTGCAGGTACCGGGGCCGCACTGTGGAGGGAACGAAGGCTGTACCTGACATAGGGGGTCATTCAGAGATGAACGCAGATCGCTGCATACGCAGCCGGATCTGCGTTCACCTCTGCACATGCTCAAGACCGCCCAGCCGGACACTACTGTGCAGTGTAATGTGACTAATAGACACTACTGTGCAGTGTAATGTGACTAGCGGACACTACTGTGCGGTGTAATGTGACTAACGGACACTACTGTGTGGTGTAATGTGACTAACGGACACTACTGTGCAGTGTAATGTGACCAACGGACACTACTGTGCGGTGTAATGTGACTAACGGACACTACTGTGCGGTGTAATGTGACTAACGGACACTACTGTGCGGTGTAATGTGACTAACGGACACTACTGTGCTATGTAATGTGACTAATGGACACTACTGTGCGGTGTAATGTGACTAACGGACACTACTGTGCGGTGTAATGTGACTAGCGGACACTACTGTGCGGTGTAATGTGACTAACGGACACTATTGTGCGGTGTAATGTGACTAACGGACACTATTGTGCAGTGTAATGTGACTAATGGACACTACTGTGCGGTGTAATGTGACTAACGGACACTACTGTGTGGTGTAATGTGACTAACGGACACTATTGTGCGGTGTAATGTGACTAATGGACACTACTGTGCGGTGTAATGTGACTAACGGACACTACTGTGCGGTGTAATGTGACTAACGGACACTACTGTGCGGTGTAATGTGACTAACGGACACTACTGTGCGGTGTAATGTGACTAACGGACACTATTTTACGGTGTAATGTGACTAACGGACACTACTGTGTGGTGTAATGTGACTAATGGACACTACTGTGCGGTGTAATGTGACTAATGGACACTACTGCGCGGTGTAATGTGAAGTGGCATGTGTAAAAGGGAACTCTACCTGGCTCGGTGTAAAAGGGAACTCTATCTGGAATAATGTGTGACTGGCTCTACCTGGTGCAATATGTAAAAGGGGGCTGTATCTGGCATAATGAATATAAAGGGCACTACCTGGTGTAATGTATATAAGTGGTACTATTGTGTGGTGTAATTTTGAATAATGGAGACTACTGTGCATCATAATTATTTTACGCCCCTATACTTTAGGTAATTTTTTTATGACCGTATAGTTATGGATCTTGAGGGGGGGGGGCACCTAAATGTCTAGTTACAACTGTGAGGATGAGATCGGTCACATTTGTATTTGTAGAAAGGCGCAAAATTGATAGGTTGCAGGAGGGCGCCGAACACCCTAGCACTGGCCCTGTCTGTGTCGTCAAGTATACTATGCATCCATACCTGTGCTGCATTTTAGTTGTGCGCAGTATATAGTAGGAGGACAGTGCAGAATTTTGCTGACCACCAGTATACATATAGCAGTACGGTACAGTAGTCCACTGCTCTACCTCTGTGTCGTCAAGTATACTATGCATCCATACCTGTGTCGTCAAGTATACTATGCATCCATATCCATACCTGTGCATCCATATCCATACTATGCATCCATACCTGTGTCGTCAAGTATACTATGCATCCATATCCATACCTGTGCTGCATTTTAGTTGTGCGCAGTATATAGTAAGAGGACAGTGCAGAATTTTGCTGACCACCAGTATATATATAGCAGTACGGTACAGTAGTCCACTGCTCTACCTCTGTGTCGTTAAGAATACTATGCATCCATACCTGTGCTGCATTTTAGTTGTGCGCAGTATAATGTAGGAGGACAGTGCAGAATTTTGCTGACCACCAGTATATATATATAGCAGTACGGTACAGTAGTCCACTGCTCTATCTCTGTGTCGTCAAGTAAACTATGCATCCATACCTGTGCTGCATTGTAGTTGTGCGCAGTATATAGTAGGAGGACAGTGCAGAATTTTGCTGACCACCAGTATATATATATATATATATATAGCAGTACGGTACAGTAGTCCACTGCTCTACCTCTGTGTCGTCAAGTATACTACAAATGTTCAGTAAAATGACCCAAAAATCTAAATTAAAAGCGTCTGATGAGAAGCATAAACTTTCCAATATGCCATTTACGACACAGAGTGGCAAGGAACGGCTGAGGCCCTGGCCTATGTTCATGGCTAGTGGTTCAGATTCACATGAGGATGGAAGCACTCATCCTCTCGCTAGAAAACTGCAGTGCCACTCCTAGATGGGCCAGGTGTTTGTGTCGGCCACTTGGTTCGCTTAGCTTAGTCACACAGCTACCTTATTGCACCTCTTTTTTTCTTTGCATCATGTGCTTTTTGGGGACTATTTTTTAAATCTGCCATCCTGTCTGACACTGCAGTGCCACTCCTAGATGGGCCAGGTGTTTGTGTCAGCCACTTGGGTCGCTTAGCTTAGTCACACAGCTACCTCATTGCACCTCTTTTTTTCTTTGCATCATGTGCTGTTTGGGGACTATTTTTTAAATCTGCCATCCTGTCTGACACTGCAGTGCCACTCCTAGATGGGCCAGGTGTTTGTGTCGGCCACTTGGGTCACTTAGCTTAGCCATCCAGCGACCTCGGTGCAAATTTTAGGACTAAAAATAATATTGTGAGGTGTGAGGTGTTCAGAATAGACTGGAAATGAGTGGAAAATATGGTTATTGAGGTTAATAATACTATGGGATCAAAATGACCCCCAAATTCTATGATTGAAGCTGTTTTTGAAAGTTTATTGTAAAAAAAAAAAAAAACACCCGAATCCAAAACACACCCGAATCCAACAAAAAATTTTCAGGGAGGTTTTGCCAAAACGCGTCCTAATCCAAAACACGGCCGCGGAACCAAATCCAAAACCAAAACACGAAAAATTTCCAGTGCACATCACTAATTATTACCTCTCCTTTTAATGCCATTTTAGTTATGTCCTGCAATAGGTTCTTGTCCAGTTCCTCTTCCTGACCTGGTGGCCTGTATATCATGCCCCTGTTTCTATGGTCACCCAAAGGGCCTCAGTTTTTTCTTCAATACTTTGTATTAAGGTAGTATTTATGCCTTTTTTTACATACATTGCTACCCCTCCTCTGATTTTTAAAATTCTGTCCCTCCTAAACAAAGTATGTCCTAGTATAGCTATGTCCCAGTCATGATTTTCATTGCACCATGACTCTGTAATTGACACAATATCTAGATCATCCCTTTTCATTATTGCAATTAGTTCTGGGATTTTATTTCCTAAACTCCTAGCATTTGCACACATAGCTTTTAGAGTTTTGTTTGTGATTTTTCTGTTCCTAGCTATTTTCTTCTCTCTGCCTATGTTTATTTGGTTTTGATCTGAATTATCTTCTGTTGCTGTGGATTTGCTTATTATTCCCTTTGCCTGCAGAAACAATACCTCTGTGTTGGGGGAGCAGATTGCTTATTCCTATTTGGTTCACTGTCCCCCTCTGTTAGTTTAAATAGTTCTTGATGAAGTATCCAAACTGTTTAGTTAGTATTCTCATTCCCCTTGGAGATAGGTGCTGGCCGTCACTTTTGTATAAGCTCCTATCTTGCCCGATGGTGTGACTATGGCCTGTAAATCCAAATCTCTCCTCACTGCACCATATCCTTCGCTAAACATTGAAGTTTCTGATGCAATGAGTTCTGTCTTCCCCTCTGTGTACTGGCACTACTTCTGAAAAAGTTACAGTGGTTGCCACCTGCTTCAGAACAGTCTCTAACTTCCTAATTTCATCTTTTACGGCCATAAGTTCAGAATTTTCCAGGTCATTTGTCCCTAGACAATGACATCCACCTCCCCATCTTTTCTTGCTGCCTTCACAATTCTTTGCAGCGCAAGCTGTGGCTCCAGGTAAGCACCTTACTTGTTTCTCTACTTCATTCTCATTTCCCAGATGTATTCCTCTAATAATGGAATCTCCCAGGAGAAGTGCAGTCCTTTTTGGAGATGCAATTTTCTTGTTCCTTTACCTGTTCCTATAGTTAGTAGAAGTCCCCATATCCTCCTGTTCTGTAGTGACTCTATTAGTTTTATCTTCCAGCCCTGCAAGAGTAGGGTATGAGTTTTGCCGTGTCACAGCTTGCGGGACGTGTCTGTGTCCCTCTGGAAATCTCTGCCCTTGAGAGCCCACAGTAGTCCAGGCAGAATGTCTTCTGATGGCTCTCTGAGGCAATGGAGGCCTCAAAGACACAGACATCCTACATATCTCAGCATGTAGTTTAGTTATCTCCTCCTTCAGCAGAGAAGATTGCTCACAGATTGGACAGCAGCTGAGTCTCCACAATGCCTCTGTTAAACAAATGCATTACGGTGGTCATTCCGAGTTGTTTGCCCGCAAGCTGCTTTTAGCAGCTTTGCACACGTTAAGCCGCCGCCTACTGGGAGCGAATCTTAGCATAGTAAAATTGCGAACGAAAGATTAGCAGAATTGCGAATAGACACTTCTTAGCAGTTTCTGAGTAGCTCCAGACTTACTCGGCAACTGCGATCAGTTCAGTCAGTTTCGTTCCTGGTTTAACGTCACAAACACTCCCAGCGTTCGCCCAGACACTCCCCCGTTTCTTCAGACACTCCCGCGTTTTCCCCAGAAACGGCAGCGTTTTTTCCCACACACCCATAAAACGGCCAGTTTCTGCCCAGAAACACCCACTTCCTGTCAATCACATTACGATCACCAGAACGAAGAAAAAACCTCGTAATGCCGTGAGTAAAATACCTAACTGCATAGCAAATTTACTTGGCGCAGTCGCAGTGCGAACATTGCGCATGCGCAATTAGCGGAAAATCGCAGCGATGCGAAGAAAATTACAGAGCGAACAACTCGGAATGAGGGCCTACATCCATTGCACTGCACTAGTCCAAACATTGTATCAAATGTTAATGGTATTGCAAATATTTGTGTTCTTGTTTGTGTATTATAAAACTCACCTTTTTCTGTATTCTAACTCAACTGCTGCTGTTTCAAACTCACAATTCACTTAAAAAGCCAAGCTTCATTTTAGAATGCAAGCTTCTCACAATTAGCAAACTCAAATGAGTCTGGTCACTAGTATGTCAGGCAGCTGTTAGATTCAGCCCATCCTCCTAATCTCTTCACACCTAGATTTAGACCCTCCTCCTGGTTTCTCTTCACACCCTTTAAGAAAGCACAGCACAGATACAACACAACCAAATTCACACTCAGTTTCTCCCACATTATTACAATCCCTATACGGATAGACAGAGAATACTCAAAATACCCACCTGCAATTGCCTACCATAATCAATTAATCAATCAATCAATCAATCTTTTTTTTAATTCCTCTTTTATTGTCGTTTTGCCACTAGGCCTCACCTCACTGTCACTTACAATAGCTTACTCAGCCAGCTAGCTTGGTGCAGCTTTTTGGTCTAAACAGATGAAGACAATATTGTGACCTGTGAGTTGGTTAACATTGAGTAGAAATGTCTGGAAATAAATGCTAGTGAGGGTAATAATACTCTAGGAACAAAAAAGGTCCAATTTATGTGATTTTAGCTTTTTTGTGAAGTTTTGAAAAAAAAAAAAAAAAGCAAAACCCCAAAAAGTCATGGCGAAATCCAAAACCAAATCCAAACCAAAACCGGCTGGTGAATTAAAGCCAAAGCTAAAATCAAAACAAAAATCAGCAAAAATGGTCAGGCGCACATCTCTAGTTTATAGCTCATGTATATTGGGCTTAGGGGGTCATTCCGAGTTGATCGCTCGCTGACGATTTTTGCACGGCAGCAATCAGGTAAAAAAATGGCAAAACTGCGCATGCGTATGCACCGCAATGCACAGGTGCGTCATACGGGTACAAAGTGCATCATTGCTGAGCGATGAATCCATTCGCACAGCCGATCGTGGGGTGATTGACAGGAAGAAGATGTTTATGGGTGTTTAGGAAAACGCAGGCGTGTCCAGGCATTTGCAAGGCGGGTATCTGACGTCAATTCCGGGACCTTCGGCGCTGGATTTATCACACAGGATAAGTAACTGCAGGGCTAGTCTTGTTTTGCACAAACTATTTTTGCAGCGCTCGGCTGGAAAGGTGTTCGCACACTTGCAAAGTGAAAATACACTCTCCCGTGGGCAGCAACAATGCGTTTGCACGGCTGCTAAAAATAGCTAGCGAGCGATCAACTCGGAATGAGGCCCTAATTCAGAGTTGATCACAGCAGCAAATTTGTTTGCAATTGGGCAAAACCATGTGCACTGCAGGGGGGGCAAATATAACATTTGAAGAGAGAGTTAGATTTGGGTGGTGTGTTCAAACTGAAATCTAAATTGCAGTTTAAAAATAAAGCATCTAGTATTTACCCTGCACAGAAACAAAATAACCCACCAAATCTTTATAACTCTCTCTGCAAATGTTATATCTGCCACACCTGCAGTGCACATGGTTTCTCTTATGTCCTAGAGGATGCTGGGGTCCATTTTAGTACCATGGGGTATAGACGGTTCCGCAGGAGCCTTCGGCACTTTAAGACTTTTCAACAGTGTGAACTGGCTCCTCCCTCTATGCCCCTCCTCCAGACCTCAGTTTAGAAAATGTGCCAAGGAGACTGGATGCACACTAGTGGAGCTCTACAGAGTTCTGCTAGAAAAAGACTTTGTTAGGTTTTTTATTTTACAGGGAAGCTGCTGGCAACAGCTTCCCTGCTTCATGGGACTTAGGGGGGGGGGAGTAGGAACCAACTTCTCAATTAGTTCAATGGCTCTGCTTCCGCTGACAGGACACCATTAGCTCCTGAAGGGTACTAAACACAGCCCAAGCCTGGCCAGCGTTCACTCCCACAGCACTGCCGCCACCCCCTAACAGAGCCAGAAGTCAGAAGGCTGGTGAGTATATTACCGGAGTCCTGCAGAGAGGGGATTCTCCGGTCATCGTTGGCGGCAAAAAGGAACAGCGCAGCGGCTGAAGCAGCGCGAGCATGCATCTCAAAACACACACAGGGTGCAGGACGCGGAGAAGGGCGCCCTGAGCTGCATGGAAAATCCTTACTCTCACTGGCAAAACGGTAAATACATGTATAGCCTCTGATTTACAAACCCCAGCCAGTCTAAAAATCATTGTAGCTGAGGCAGGAAGGCATGGCTTCTCCTCAGACTTGCCAGACACTCACTCTGCCATTTTCTCATGCAGGGTCACAGAGAAAAGCTGACAGACACTGATCCTCCTCATAAAAACGCTGAAACAAGTACCAGGGTGTTATAGAGGGGAGAGGCGGGAGTGTTTATTACATTAGGTGAGCGTGCCTAATATTGAAATAACGCGCTGAAGGTTTTGTATAATAAATAAATATACATATACAATTCTCTTCATATACGGCGCAGTGTGTGAACTGGCAGATTTTAGTGTGCGTCTGTCACCGATAGCTCTCCTGTGTGATTGTGGTGTGAAAGTGCACATTTGTGACATGTCAGGCAATAGAGAGAGCTCTTCCCCTGAGGAAGCCATTATAGATGCGCAGGAGTGTAATGTGGTGGCCCTTCCCTCTCAGAAGGAGCCAGAGTGGGTGAGAAAATTACAAAGTAATATGTCAAAGCTTTCTAGAAAATTCTCTGAGTCTGAACAACAGACAAAATACTCGATAAAGACAGTGGAGGATGTACTATTTGCAGATCCCTCCACATCATCCAGACGGGACCCCTCAAGTTCCCAGAAAAGGTCTCTGGCCCAGATAATGCAAAGGGACACAGACACAGATTCCGACTCTGACGTCGACACTGGGGATTTGAGAGGGGTAGACCCCAAATTAGCCAAAAGCATACAATGTATGATAGTTACTATAAAGGAAGTGTTGGAGTTTCCTGAAACAACACTGGTCCCTGAGGAAAAGGATTATTTTAAATTAAATAAAGGTTGTGACTTTTCCTCCTTCAAAGGATTTGAATGCGTTCTTTGAAGAATCCTGGGCTAACCCAGAGAAGAAATTTACCCTTCCCAGAAGAATACGTGTAGCGTACCCTTTCCCTGAGGAAGACAGGCACAAATGGGAGACACCCCCAATGATAGACACCTCAGTTTCTTGGCTGTCTAAGAAAATAGTTTTGCCTGCCCCTGGTTCAGCCTCTTTAAAAGATCCAGCTGACCGTAAATTAGAAACAACGTTAAAATCCATATATATGGCAAACGGAACGGAGCTCAGGCCCACCACTGCTTGTGCATGGGTAGGTAACGCTGTGGAAAAATGGTCTGACAACTTGCTTGTTAACATAGACACAGTTGACAGGGATGA
This sequence comes from Pseudophryne corroboree, assembly GCF_028390025.1. Taxonomy (NCBI): domain Eukaryota; kingdom Metazoa; phylum Chordata; class Amphibia; order Anura; family Myobatrachidae; genus Pseudophryne; species Pseudophryne corroboree. The sequence continues at coordinate 534,825,400 of NC_086448.1, forward strand.
TATAGTCCTAACTCTCGGTCATATCAAAAATGCTGCAGGTTACTTAGTTGAAGCTATGAAGGATATTGGGGTGCTGAGTTCAAGATTCTCCGCTATGGCGATTTCAGCCCGCAGGGCGCTGTGGATCCGCCAATGGAATGCTAATGCGGAATCAGGAAAAAAAAAAGAATATTGAGGCACTTCCTTACAATGGAGAAGCACTCTTTGGAGACAAGCAGGATGCCATGATTTCAACAATTACATCAGGCAACTAAGCATTTCTGCCTTCCGCAGCTGCTCCACCTAGAAAAGGATTTCATTATCATACGATGCAATCCTTTCGGCCCAACAAGTCCAAAAAGGCAAAGGGTACCCCCTTCTTCGCAGGAAGAGGTCGAGGAAGAGGTAAAAAAATCTACAACACCATCAGGCTCGCAGGACAGAAGTCAACAGCTACTTCTGCTAAAACCTCAGCATGACGCTGGGGCTCCCCTGCGTGAGTACGATCGGGTGGGGGCACGTCTACTGTCTTTCAGCCAGGTCTGGGTTCACTCAGATCTGGATCCTTGGGTATTGCAGATAGTATTTCAGGACCTTTCCCCATGCTGATTTTTCAAATCAGCCTTACCAGCTTCTGTTCAGGACAGAGCAAAAGTGCTGAACGCAATACAGAAATTATGTCAAGACAGCGTAATTTCCTTAGTTCTTGTGTCACAACAGGAAAAAGGGTTTTATTCAAGCCTGTTTGTAGTGCCGAAACCGGATGCCTCAGTCAGACCGATTTTAAACCTAAAGACTCTGAACCTTTGTTTGAAAAGGTTCAAATTCAAGATGGAATCTCTGAGAGCGGTGATCTCCAGCTTGGAGGAAAAGGAATTTCTGGTATCGATGGACATCAAAGATGCTTATTTACATGTTCCCATCTACCCGCCGCATCAGGCATACCTGAGGTTTGCGGTGCAGAGCTTCCACTACCAGTTCCAAACATTGCCTTTCGGGCTCTCCACGGCTCAGAGAATATTCACCAAAGTGATGGCGGAGATAATGGTTCTTCTTCGCAAGAAAGGAGTTAAAGTCATCCCATACTTGGACAATATCCTCATAAAAGTGAGATCCAGGGAGAAACTAGTGCAGAACATTGCACTTTCCCTGACGGTGCTTCAACAGCACGGTTGGATCATAAACCTTCCAAAATCACAATTGGAACCCACAAGGATGTTATCATTTCTGGGAATGATATTGGGCAAGGAAGCACAGAAAGTATTCCTACCAGTGGAAAAGGCTCTGGAGATCCAGAGGATGGTCAAACAAGTTTTAAAACCAGCACGCGTATCGATTCATAAGTGCATCCGCCTGCTGGGGAAGATGGTAGCGGCCTACGAGGCTCTACAATTTGGCCGATTCCATGCCAGGGTGTTCCAATGGGACCTACTGGACAAGTGGTCCGGATCGCACCTATACATGCACCAGAGGATAATCCTGTCAACAAAAGCCAGAATTTCACTCTTGTAGTGGCTTTAAAGTTTTCACCTGCTGGAGGGATGCAGGTTCGGGATTCAGACTTGGATCCTGGTGACCACAGACGCAAGCCTCCGAGGCTGGGGAGCAGTCACACAAGGGGAAAGCTTCCAAGGATGATGGTCAAGTCAAGAAGTACTCCTTCACATAAGCATTCTGGAATTGAGAGCTGTGTACAACAGCCTTCATCAAGCGGCACACCTTCTTCAAGGTTTTCCCATACAGATCCAGTCAGACAATGTAACGGCAGTAGCTTACATAAACCGCCAGGGTGGAACAAAAAGCAGAGCGGCAATGGCAGAGGTGACAAAGATACTCCTCTGGGCAGAAAGACATGCAAAAGCTCTGTCGGCAATTTTCATTCTGGGAGTGGACAACTGGGAAGCAGACTTCCTCAGCAGACACGATCTCCTTTCAGGAGAATGGGGCCTCCACCCAGAAGTCTTTGCAGAGGTAGCAGATCGTTGGGGCATTCCTCAAATAGATATGATGCCATTGCGTCTCAACAAGAAGCTTCAGAAATATTGTTCCAGTTCAAGAGACCCACAAGCAATAGCAGTGGATGCACTGGTGACCCAGTGGGTGTTTCAGTCAGTGTATCTGTTCCCTCCACTTCCACTAATACCAAAAGATCTCAAGATCATCAGAAGAACAAGGGTTCGAGCAATTATCATTGCTCCAGACTGGCCAAGGAGGGCTTGGTATCCAAATCTTCAGGAGTTATTACTGGAAGTTCCTTAGCCTCTTCCTCTTCGTGAGGACCTGCTTCAGCAGGGGCCGTTTGTTTATTGGGACTTGCCACGGCTGCGTTTGACGGCATGGCTGTTGAGCGCCAGATTCTAGCCCGTAAGGGTATTCCCAATGAAGTCATTCCCACACTTATTCTGGCCAGGAAAGGGGTAACGTCCAAACATTACCATCGTATTTGGAGAAAATATGTATCTTTGTGTGAATCCAAGAAGTCTCCTGCGGTGGAGTTTAAATTAGGACGTCTTCTCCTATTTCTACAGGCGAGTGTGGATGCTGGCTTGAGATTAGGGTCTATCAAGGTCCAAATTTCGGCCTTGTCCATTTTCTTTCAGAAACAGTTGGCTTCCCTTCCTGAGGTCCAGATGTTCGTGAAGGGGGTTCTACGCATCCAACCTCACTTTGTGCCTCCTGCGGCGCCATGGGATCTTAATGTGGTGTTGCAGTTCCTTAAATCGGACTGGCTTGAGCCTCTACAAGAGGTAGAGTTGCAGTTTCTCACTTGGAAACTAGTCATGCTGTTGGCCTTGGCCTCAGGCAGACGAGTGTCTGAATTAGGGGCTCTGCCACACAAGAGTCCTTATTTGATTTTTCATGAAGATAGAGCTGAACTGTGGATGCGTCAGCATTTTCTTCCAAAGGTTGTGTCTTATTTCCATATCAACCAACCTGTGGTGGTGCCAGTGGCTTCTGACACTTCAGCCGTTTCAAAGTCCTTGGATGTTGTCAGAGCTTTGAGGACTTATGTTGCAAGAATGGCTCGGATAAGGAAAACAGAATCTTTGTTTGTCCTCTATGACCCCAACAAGATTGGGGGTCCTGCTTGTAAGCAAACTATTGCGCGCTGGATCAGAGGTACCATTCAGCACGCTTATTCCACGGCAGGATTGCCGTTACCGAGTTTGGTAAAGGCCCACTCTACAAGGAAAGTGGGTTCTTCCTGGGCGGCTGCCCGGGGTGTCTCGGCGTTGCAAATTTGCCAAGCAGCTACTTGGTCAGGGGCAAACACGTTTGGTAAGTTTTACAGGTTTGACACCTTGGCTGCTGACGACCTTCAGTTTGGTCAGTCAGTTCTGCAGGAACATTAGCACTTTCCCGCCCATACTGGGAGCTTTGGTACATCCCCATGGTACTAAAATGGACCCCAGCATCCTCTAGGACGTAAGAGAAAATAGGATTTTAATTACCTACTGGTAAATCCTTTTCTCGTAGTCCGTAGAGGATGCTGGGCGCCCGCCCAGTGCTAATTTTTCCTGCAGAATTACATTTTATCTTTTTACACAGGTTCTCATGTGTTAAGATGTTCACAGCTGTTGCTGTTGCGTTATGCATGCACGTTACATGGGTTATGTTGAAAGCCATGTTAGGCGGCATGTTTTATATGGTGTGAGCTGGTTTGAATCTCGCCACTAGTTTAATGTAAATTCTTCTCTCGCAGTTGTCCGTCACCTCGGGCACAGTTCCTATACTGAGGTCTGGAGGAGGGGCATAGAGGGAAGAGCCAGTTCACACTGTTGAAAAGTCTTAAAGTGCCAAAGGCTCCTGCGGAACCGTCTATACCCCATGGTACTAAAATGGACCCCAGCATCCTCTACGGACTACGAGAAAAGGATTTACCGGTAGGTAATTAAAATCCTATTTTTGCCCAACTGCTAACAAATTTGCTACAGCGATCAACTCTGAATTACCCCCATTGTTTTACTTATCACTGTACAGTGCTGTAGATATCTTGTAAGAAAACATCATAATAACAATAATAATAATAATAATAATAATAATAATAATAAGAATAATATAGAGATAAAGCATTATCTTCCAATTCCTTCTTGAAAAATTGCTCATTTTAGGTCGGATTAGTTGGGGAGCAGTAATGGATAGTAGGTTTCAGACCTATTAAATTAAGGCATGGGCCCTTGCATTTGGATCCTCATCCTATTGAAAGGTAATCTTTCTTTCCAGTTTAAACTTTTTTTTGTCATCATTCATGACAAGATTGACAGTCCCTGCTAATCATAAGCATATTTATAATGGCACACATCCGTGAGCTCGCTAATCATGGCAAATGACCCACGCTTGCCGAGATTAGTGGGTAAGATGATATACAGTACTTGCAAATTATGACTACTCTGGCCAGAGCATGGTGCTGGACATGTTAAAAGATGAGGGTTGAGGGGTGTGGCCTGGCTGTGGAAGCAGGAGGTTGTGCTACACTCAAGCTCCTGCCACAGTAGCAGTTTTAACTGCTCTTTTGCCCCACAAGCATAACTGAAACCTTCCATATACCCCACTCGGTCCCTCACAGCAATAAGCAGGGCGGTTGCGGAGCCGGCGGGTGCCCCCTGGACCCGTGCGGGTTGCGGCCTACCCCGCCAGCTGGAGCCGGGACCTCGCGTTTGGAGTCACCCCGGACCGGAAGTGCGGCGCCCCGCGGCTGAGAGACGGGCCGGAGCTGTCCCCAACACCCCCAGAGCCCCCGCAGCACTCACCGCCCATCACCTTATCCTGGTGAGTCATTGCCCCGGCGATCCGCTCTGTGCGGCGGGTTCCCGTGTGTCCGGCGTCTGGCTCAGCTGTGAGAGGAAGTGCGGCGCCGGTCACGTGGTGCCGCTCCCGGGGCCAGACGCGGTCACTGATATAACCAAGGCCCGCGGCGTGCCCCAGGAGACCCCGCCTGGGCTCTGGGGAAGCCAGCCACTGCCACCACTGAAATTATCCAGCAGACAGGGGATACTTAGGGCCCGTTGCAGGCACCTGGAGGTGGCAGCCTGGCGGCGCCATCTTGGATCCTGGCAGACTCCACTGGCAATTGGGAATAGGAGCCCACCGTCGCCATTTTTAAATCTGGAAAGGCGCCCATACTAAGAGTGCTGTATAGCCCTGCTGCCAAATAGGGTGTAGGTGACAGGGGCTGCCGACACAGGATCCCAACTACCCCACTAATTAAAGGGGACAAGCTGCACATTCTTTGCCTGACATAAGGAACTGAAGCTCCCCCTGGTGGTCCCCTGCTACATCTCACCTCCCCACTGCTACACTTGGCTGTATTATAACAAAATAACTTGCCTACATCTAGCCACCGCTACGTGACCACCATGTCCCCACCCAAAAGGAAATAGACGCCTCCTCCTGCAGTCATGTAGGGCCGTCTCGAGGGATGATGGCTGACGCCCTCTGACACGTTCTACTACCAAAATGACCACAGATCTGTTTTGCTGATTCTGCAATACCTTGCCAGACCCGACACGATAACGCATCCACCCTGACATGTCTTTAACGGCGTGATTCACTCACCACTGCACCTGACACTATCTCCTGTATGGTGGCGATTTAGGGATCAGTGAATATCAGCCCCAAGCTCTGGGATATGGGACCGAGGGAGTGCTCAAAGTGTGACCTGTGATACTGAATCGCCCATCACATCTACCCCAACGCCTGTCGCACAGGTCTCGACGCCCACATCCCCTTCTTATTACCCATGAGTCGCAGGAAACGTAGGGGAGTGAAAACCTCTATTTGTCAGTCTGAAGTTACCCCCCGCTCAGACCTAAGGCGGTTTCTCAATCTCCGGAAAGATACAGTTATGTCGACTCCGCCGACGCCTTCCTCTCCGGCACATTCCGAGAGGGCAGAGAAGCAGGGCGAAAACAGAGTGACTACACCAGATAGGAATTCCACCGGACAGCAGGACATGCAGAAGGTCCTCGCACTCCTGCAGACCTTGCCCACTAAGGCGGACTTCACATCTTTGGAGAGTAAACTCCGAGACGTGGTCCACTCTGAGGTGTCCTCACTTCGGTCTGAACTGACTCAGCTGGGTTCTCGAATTGAAACATTGGAGACCAGGGGAGATGAATCCAACGCTTTCCAACACGCACTGGTGGATACTATCAGACTTCAAGCAGTAGAGATTCAGAACCTGCACGACCATCTTGATGATATAGACAACAGGGGACGTAGGAATAACCTGCGAGTGAGGGGCATCCCAGAAGACATACCACAGCAAAGCATCTCAGATGTCCTCAACAAAATCTTCGGTGCAGTCCTGGAAACCGACCCGAACGACCCCATTGTTTTCGACAGGGCACACAGAGCACTGCGTCCCAGAGGCTTGCAGTCCGACCGACCAAGAGACATTATTTGCCGCCTTCACTACTACAGCCAAAAAGAAGAGATAATCAGGAAACTCCGGAATGCCGGAGACCTAGACTTCAACGGCGTACCTATCCAGGTCTTTCAGGACCTCTCTCGCCACACCCTACAGTCAAGACGTCAAATAAAACCCCTAACAGACGCCCTCCGTAAAAACAACATCAAATACAGGTGGGGTTTTCCGTTCAGCATCACAGCTACCAATGACGGCAGGTCTGCAACGATTCGGACCCCCGAGGATGTCACCCCCTTCTGCTCCACCCTATCTATTGACCCAGTACAGGTCCCTGAGTGGCAATCCGTGGGCTTGAGGATACGCCCCCCCCAACCTCCCCGGGCTGACATGCCTTTCCAAACAGTGGGATCTCCTTCAGCAGCACAGAAAAGGAATCGCTCCCTTTCGTCCCCTCTGTCTTCATCTTCTCCCTCGGCTGCGAAGACCTGATCGCACCACCTTTAAAACGGCAACCTTTCCTTGCTACGCAGGACTGACGGGTACGGAGAGGACTACTCCAATATGTCAAGTCCCCATGGGAGGGTCCATGGCCTTTATATGAAGACTGCCTCCCTTGAGGCATCATGCAGTTGAGGGGCGCGTTGCCTCTCGGACTCTCGCCTCTATATTTAATAGTCCCGCCATGCCCGAGGGACATAGACATTTTAACTTCCCGAATAGAGTGAGATTTAAGCAACTCTGCCACGGTATTTACTGTACTATCGTAGCTCGGGTAATGTTCTATACCTAGTGTGATGGCATGCAATGTTCACATTATTGTGGTTATTCATTATGTTCCATTGATATAGTCCGTGTGGGAGGGCGGATCCGTTCCCCCCTCCCTCGTTACCCCATTTGCACCGCAATGTTTGGTCCTGGAATGATCGATGGGGACACTGTCCCCGTTGTTCGTATCACCAGGAGCGGTGCTACGTCTTCACATGTTCAACTGTGCTATATTGTTATGTTTTTCTGTTCTGCTGTTCTTCCCCTATCCCTTTCTCTCTCCCCCCCTCTTCTTCAGGTTCTCTCTTCCCCTCCAAAATTACCTAGACTCACCAACGCCCAGACCCTACTCTATGCGGCTGGGATCTCGGTAAGACCAGATTTACTATTTCTTATTGGAACGGATAAATGGCGCAACTAAAAGTGGTTTCTATTAATGCCCGGGGACTCAACATTCCTGAGAGGCGGTCAAGGGCCTTACGAGAATTGAAAGCCGAAAAAGCAGATGTTGCCTTTGTGCAAGAAACCCACTTTAAAGAGGGAATGGCCCCCTCTCTCAGGAATCGAGACTTCCCTACAGGGTATTTCTCCAATAATGTTGATGGTAAGACATTAGGGGTAGCGATTCTGATCGCCAAGCATGTTACCCTCGCTGATGTTGTTTGTCACCAACTTGTCCCCGGCAGGGCTCTACTTATAAACTGCACCATCGCTAATAGAGCTCTTACATTTCTTAATGTTTATGCCCCCAATAAGGCACAGCCAGGCTTTTTGGAAAGAGTCCTCACGCTAGCCCAACCTCATATTAATGGGATTCTACTTTTTGGCGGGGATTTAAACTGGTCTTTGGAGCCTCGGTTAGACTCCTCCAACCCCTCCCCAAGGTATTCAGATAAATTACATCGTAGGGTCCGGAAGATTCTACATAACTTCCAACTTATGGATGTCTGGAGAATACAACACCCCTCCACTAGGGATTTTAGCTTCTATTCACACCCTCACAACACTTACACTAGGATTGACTACTTATTTATCCCGCATAGATTTTTACATCTGGCTGAGGTATCTGCTGTGGGCAACATGTCCTGGACAGACCATGCTCCCGTCTCTCTGGGGGTTCGCCTGTCCCCAGTCCGCCCGAACTCCTACACGTGGAGACTAAACGAGATGGTCATCCAGGACCCCGGTTGCCAGCAGCAGATCAGAGAGGCGATAGCCGATTATATTGAGGTCAACGACACAGAGGAGATATCTAAAGTAGTAGTTTGGGAGGCACACAAATGTGTAATAAGAGGAAAACTCATTCAACTGGGCGCCCATAGGAAAAGACAACATATGGCGGCACGGGAGGCCTTGTTACAAAGAATTCAAGCCTTAGAACTTCTCCATAAATCCACCATGTCAGATGAAAACCTTCAATCATTACTAATAGCTCGGAAGGAGTTAGACTCGCTTATGTCCCACAGATTGAAGTTAGAGGCTAGAAAATGTCGTAGTCGCTATTTCCTATGGGGGAACAAACCTGGGAAGCTGCTAGCGCGGGCTCTCCAGGCTCAACGCGCGGCATCTTTTATATCTAAAGTAAAATCTCATACGGGAACAACACAACATACCACGACAGAGATAGCAGCTGCTTTCCGACATTATTATACCCAACTATACAATCTAAGAGGCTCCACGGAGGCAGAATCCAATCTTTCTCGAAAGGCCTCCATTGCAGAGTTTTTAAGGGAAATTAAATTTCCCACTCTTACACCTGAAGAAGTCGAGTCACTTGAGAACCCCTACACTCTGGCAGAACTCGAAGACGCTGTTAAGACCACTCCAAATGGCAGGAGCCCGGGCCCTGACGGCTTCTCTTTAGCCTACTATAAGACATTTGGAGATGTCTTGCTACCTATGATGCTTAGAGCTTTTAATCAGGTTTCAGACCAGTCCTCCTTCTCCCCTCAGTCTATGCTCGCACATATCACAGTGATCCATAAGGAGGGCAAAGACCCGTCACAATGTTCCAGCTATAGACCAATTTCCCTATTAAACGTAGACTTGAAGCTCTTCGCCAAATTAATGGCGAATCGCTTAAAACTCTTCCTTCCAAAACTGATACACTCGGATCAGGTGGGATTTGTTCCGGGCCGCGAGGCCAGGGACAACACCACGAAGATTCTCGATTTGATTCATTACGCATCAACTTGTAAATCCCCCTCCATCCTCCTCTCAACAGACGCAGAAAAAGCGTTCGACAGGGTGGACTGGGATTTCCTATTGGGGGTACTGGAACACATGGGCATGGGCATGGTGGGCCTCCAGAGAATCAGGGCCCTGTATTCTGACCCCGCTGCTCGCGTGCGTATCAATGGCGAACTATCAGACCCGTTCCAGATACGGAATGGGACTCGTCAGGGGTGTCCTCTGTCACCACTTATTTTTGTGCTATGCATGGAGACCCTGGCGAGGGCCATTCGTCAGAATGTTAACATCACAGGGCTGCAGGTGGGGAGGACGGAGTACAAGCTCGCCCTATTTGCAGATGACCTCCTTGCAGTGATTTCTAATCCTTTGACCTCTATACCCAATCTCCTTAAAGAGTTCAAGCGGTTTGGTACTCTCTCCAATTTCAAAATCAATTTATCAAAATCTACAGCAATGAATTTAACACTAGACCAGACCAGCCTCCAAGTACTACAATCTATCTCGCCCTTTGCATGGCATCCAACACAATTAAAATATTTAGGAGTAACCCTTCACAAGGATCTTTCCCAAATTTACCAACTGAATTTCCCCCCACTCTTATCAAAACTCCAATCTGATCTCTCCAAATGGGGCGGGAAAAAAATTTCATGGATAGGGAGAATAGCAGTAATCAAAATGAATATTTTGCCCAGAATTCTTTACCTACTACAAACTCTGCCTGTTACTATTCCTCGATCATGGTTCCTCTTACTACAACGAAAGATCAGAGACTACATTTGGGCGGGGCGAAAACCCCGATTTAAGCATGAGATCCTCTTTAGATGGAAACATCAAGGAGGTCTCCAACTTCCTCACTTTTTATCCTATTACCATGCAGTACTCCTTACGAGAGCCATGGAATGGAGTAGTGAACTCCACAGGAAACAATGGGTAGATATTGAACTGGCCTCTCTTCCCTCTCTTAGCTTGAACTCCCTCTGGCTTTCTAAAGTCCCCCAGGTAACGCACCCACTGGCTGGTCCCATCTTTTTGTGTTGGCGGCTCCTACGCTCTCTCCCACATATTTCAACACATCCCTCCCCACTCTCACCACTGTTTGGGAACCCTGAGTTTCCCCCTGGATGCCACTCCTTGTCGTTTCATGCATGGCAAGAAAAGGGCATCCGGAGAACTAATCAGATGCTAGATTCATCTGGTATAATACCCTTTCCCGAACTGCAAACTAAATGGAACCTACCCAATAAAGAAATCTGGAGATATCTCCAAATTAAACATTACCTACAGACTTTTTGCTCTTCTGGAAAGGGTACACGGGCACTAACTTTATTTGAACAGATGTGCCTCTCCCACACATACCCTAGACACACTCTTTCCACGTTTTACAAGTGGATCCTGAATTATAGATTTTCTTCCCAGCCGAAATTTGTCAGGGATTGGGAATTAGACCTAGGGGGTCTGGTGGCCACAGACGATTGGGAAGGTATCTATAAAAATACCTTCTCATTAACTACCAATGTGCTAGTCTTGGAGACTCACTACAAAGTTCTTACAAGATGGTATAGATGCCCAAATATCCTCGCAAAAATCTATCCTGGAGTACCCAACACGTGCTGGAGATGCGAGACAGCAGTAGGCACCCCACTACATATATGGTGGGAATGTTCTCTCTTGCAACCGTTCTGGCGCAAGGTGGTGGAGACAGCTAGCATTATCCTCGGTGAGGACTTACCCTTTTGCCCTAGCTTTTGGTTATTAAATCTCACGCGTACATCTAGATTTCACCTCAAGAAATCACTACTTCGCCATATTCTGAGTGCCTCTAAGGCAGTGATCCCAGTCCACTGGAAATCAACAGTGCCCCCCACTATGAAAGAATGGTCCGCCCGATTAGACCATTATATGGCAATGGAAGATCTCATTTTGTCTCTAGAAATGAAAAACACCTCCTTTATAGCTACCTGGAGCCCATGGCTGGAGTACAAGGAGACAACCCATTACAAATCTTCTTTTTAAGAGAAACCCCCCCCTTTTACCTCCAGTTGCCATATGTAATTAATCATGCTTTAAGCCCCTTGGGATAGGAAGAGAGAACCTCCCCCCCCCCCCTTCCTAAACCTTATCTCCCTAAGCTACCTCTCTTTCTCCCCCTCTACACTGAGAGTAATACTACCCCTTACCCTTCTATTTTTCTCTTTGTATCTCGTTACTCCTCTACCCTTTCCTACTTCTACTCTCTCCCTTTTGCATCAAGAAGTTGTAATTCATGAAACGTTTATGGTTCTTACTCCTTTATGCTCTATATACTTTTCTTTATCTGGAATTATGATACGTTAGTGGAAAGAGGACATCCCCCTCTACAGTTATTTTCCATTGCTTTTATTATACACGGTGTTAAGTTTCTCCGGATGATGTACCTCTGACAATCTTAGAAGCTATTCAAATGTCTCTGCAACTTCCTGTTTTCGTTCACTTGAAATTTCAATAAAATCTATTTGCAAAAAAAAAAAAAGATGAGGGTTAAACCTGCTTGGCATTGCTACTCGATAAAGATGCAAACATCTAAATTGGCCTCCCTCCTCTTCTCCCTCCCTCATTGGATCCCAATACCTCTCCAAATCTAGTTCACACTCCTGATCCTAACATGCAAAGCACTTAATCACTCTTCAACCTCCTACATCTCTAACATTAATTCTGTCCACACTACCCTCAAGCCATGTCCACTCTTCCTCTGACACTTCAATTCCATCTTGGTTACCTTATCTCATGCCCATCTCCAAGAGTTCTCCTGCTCATCCTCCCAACTGTGGAACTCATCAAGTCAGACTTTCTTCCGATCTTGCCAGCTGCAGATGGTCACTCAAAACTCACCTTTTCATCAGCTTACACTGATGTGTCAGTGGAAATGCCCTCACGTTTGTTTGTCTCTATACCGGAAGTTCTCCCCAGTAGTCATGTTGAGCTGTTCATAGTAAAGTACTTACTTGCAACAACTCCAGTGTCAGCTTGTTTCTCACCTGTCCCACACCATGCTACATGTCAGATTAGTGGAAGTGATGTGTCAGGGACTCTGCAGGATCAATGTGCTTATCTATTGCAGATGAGTGGATGAATTCCACAGAGAGTTGTGCATCTACTGTTATGCTGGTGTTAGGGAACTCCAGCACTATATGTGTGAGACCCATAAAGTCAGTGAATGGGACTTCTGTCAATAACAGCCCCCAACTGTTCCTTTAGTGCACAATATGCACATCATTACTTAGGGAGCTGTCTGGGCTTAAACATCTAGCAGAAGGGGCTCAAATAATAGACTGGAGACCACAAGGTAATAAAACTGGAGTGTAGCAGCTGGCAAGGCAAGAGTTAATTGCAGACAGACTGGATACTGGAATGGTAACTGCAGACAGGCTTGACACGATATGGTGACTGAAAACCGCAGGACTGGATATGCAATGGTAACTGAACAATGATAATTGAGGTAACTAAGTGTCTGTTGCGGGTGAATACAGCCAGGCAATGGTTAACTGCTGTGAAGCAAGCAGGTGCTGGGTGTGTAATGTGACTGAAAGCAGAGTGCTGGCAGCATGAACCTAGTTGCAGAAAGACTTGCTGGATGAATAGTGACTAGACTGCAATCTGTAATAATACACAGTGGTTAGCTGTGATTTAGGTACAGGTTTAGGTGTATTGGAAATGCTGCAGGATTGCAACTACTGGCATGGCTGGAGTGAATGTACTTTGCTGCAGTGGGTAGCCACACACACACAGTCTGGATGTACATAGAACCAGAGCTAGCAGAATATATTCACAGAGATTTGACAAGAGCATGGACATGGATCCGGACCAGATACAAGAGTAACTGGATGACCACGACAAGACAATGAAACAGAGCAGGTTTGGACACAGGATGGCAGGTACAGGGCAGGATCCAACAGAGCATTGGTGTAGGACTGGCAGGGAAAACACACTGAGGACTGAGGCAGGATACAGGGATGCATGTATACAAAGGCAGGGAACCAGGACTAAGGAACAGACTGACTGGGAACTGTACAGGGTACAGCAACCATATGATGAGCTTGCTAGCTTCCCTAATGAAAGGTAGACAGACCACTCACAGGAGTCATCAGGCTGGAGTCAGAAAATGAGGCATTCCAAATAGGTGTGCTGCTGCACATAACAGCATCCTAGTTGCTAGGAAACAGCCAGGAAACAGAAAGGAAAGAGCTGCAGCATCATCCACATTGCTAAGCAGTGAGCTGCAGAAGCCACACATAACAGCTGGTCTGGCTGACAGGTCAAAAAATGTACAGGTCTTGATAAAATGGCACAGTAGCCATCTTCCTGCAATTTTCCCACTGCACATGTGTAAAACACTATGAAAATGGCTACCACGCTATTTTACAGAAGATTTGTGCAGTGCTGCCAATGCTTTCATGGGACTCAGGAGAGGCAAGTATTAAAGAAATGGGTACAGGGTGTGCACCGCACAGAGGCAAACTACTAATTATACATCAGCTGAGGCTGAACACGGATACATGTAGGAATCTAGCTGTTGGAGTGTAATAACACAGATGTGCCGCTAGTGGCTTGTAACACCTAGAACTTAGGAATTTTTCTGATTTGCTTGATAACCGTTCCATTGAGAAGTTACCTTTTACATATCCCATGTGCTTAGATGAATTAATTCCACCAACTGTGTGTGCACTAGAGATGTGCATAGACCCCCATGTTTTTGGTTTTGGTTCTAATTCATTGTCAGGTTTTGGTTTCACCAAAACCGTATTTACTTGTTTTGGTTTTGAATCTGTATTTTTTTTTAATAGATAAAAACAGATAAAATCACATAATTTTGACCTTTTTTGTTCCTACAGTATTATATTAATTTCAGTAACATTAACTTCCACTCATTTCCTGTCAATTTTGACCACCAGCTCAAAATATTGTTTTCATCCAATTTAGGCCAAAGGGTTACACGGAGCTAGTTATCTGACTAAGCTAAGCGACAGCAGTGGGCAGCACAAACACATGGCAGTTCAAATTCAAACATGGCACATCTAGGAATCAGTGGCAGACAGGATAGCAGTTTAATAAACTATACGACCCCATAGAAAAGTTAAACTAAGAATGTTTTCATTAATCAAGAACTATATCAGAAGGAAGGAAGGATTGGTTTCTAAGTAAATTCTATTTAATTGTCTTGTCTGATTGTAATCAATAGGGGCATTGGGGATGGTAAAGATTGAAAATTCTTCTTTAATGGCCTTTTCTCTCCCCAGTTGCTGAAAAGGAAAGTAAAAAAGATTGCTTAGTTAGTTAGTTTAATTGGTTAACTATGAAAATTTATGAAGGGGGGGGGGGGGAGTATTGCCCACACATTAAACTTGTTGGTTCAGAAATATTATTTTATAGGACAGAGGCTAATTATCCACACATACAGTAATTGTTATAGAAGTTTAGAGCCAATGGCAGACATATATTATTATTATTATTATTATTATTATTAACAATTATTTATATAACGCACACATATTCTGCAGTGCTTTACAGAAAATATTTGGCCATTCACATCAGTCCCTGCCCAAGTAGAGCATCCAATATATATTCCCTATCACATGTGCATGCTCACACATTCACTCTAGGGTTCATTTTGTGGGAGCCAGTTAACCTATTTGAAAAGGGTGTGTGATTCCACACCAGTCAGAGAATTATGAGTGATCTGAAGAGAACCAAAGTAGACCGTAAACATGCTACCCCCTTTGTGCTGTCGAGTTGGTGGTGTACTGCTTCCTGAGGAAGACCTGGATGCCAATACGCGTTGAAGCAGCACGTACACAAAGCATCAATGCAGCATCAACCTGCCATGCTCCTAGTCACCTTCCCGGCTGTTTAGTAGAGCGGCCAGACAGTGAACCATTGGGACTGGGTGAAAGCAGGCTCACACAAGTCTGAGACAACCAGGAAATCCCGTGGTCCCCCGGCGTCCGTCAGGTGACCACAAATCACACCCCAAGCATAATATGAAGGATCGTGCACCAGACAGAGGAGTTATAGTGGTAAGTTGAGCGGGTAGAGTACAGAGGTGGTGTGGACAGGGGAGGAAAAGCGACCAAACCCCATAGTAGCCGGTGTAGGAGGAACCACCAGATCAGCAGCACACCATCACACAACAACTTGACAACATACATCGGTCCCAGTCGCCCGATACTGGAGCAGCAATAAGAACTTGGACTTTGGGTAAGATTATGCACCTGGTGGCAGTTCCATCAGAACATCATTTATATTTGACTTTAAATAGTTACACTGCATTTAGCAATACCAATCCTTTTGCATATACCAACATCCATTTATGATGTAACTTTGTCTACACAACTGTCCCTTTATAAATGCAATTGTTTTATATTGTTCTCTATATACATTTATATATTTCTCCTTATATGCAATTGTCATATATTTCCTTCATATGCAATTGATAAAGCAGGAGCATTGTGACTCAATTTTTGTAATAAAACTGCAATTTCCACCAATATACGCCTGACTGGTTTACACAGAGACGCACATGTCAGTCAGGGCAAATCCTGGGTATGTCAGCATCTTGAATGGGAATACAGGACAGTGTAACTGAATAACTAAGTGCTCTCAAGTTTAGTTCATGAATGTTGTATAGGTATTAGCGACAGAAGCGGTGGAATAGGAGACAGGCTGTTAAGAGATGCTGGGCTTCAAAATGTGGGGAAGCTGCAAGTGAAAGTAATTGAAACAGATAATTCACAAGTGCCTCCAACAGCACCCCCTACCCTGCAGTGCTATGTGTGGTGGCACACTCTGCACACACCTAGTTACGGCTTTGACCTGGGGTACAGTATCCCCTGTCCTACTCCCTTAATCTGACTATGGGAGGGGGAATGTACCTTACTACAGCACATTAAAGAACACTGTTTTATGCAAGCTACTGAAACCATTTGAAGCAGCAACTGATGAAATGTGGAAAAAGACTCATGCTCATAAAAATTAGCTACAAATTCTTGCAAATCCCAATGCAAGAAAGTACAGATACTTCTGTAAATGTTGCCTTTATTAGAAGTGATGCTTTTTCTTTAGCATTGTAAAGTATTGTTTTGGTTTCAGGTGCCCTTTCTGAAACCCTCTATGCCCTTGAGCACTGTCTTCAGTTGATGTTGAAGTACTATGTACTAATATCATGATCATCATGTCTGGCAGCAGCCACAGCACTAGTACTTGGTTGCTGTTCCTGCTCTTTTATCAATTGATCATGATCCATATTGACTTAGCAATTTATTGTTTCACAGATTTTGAGATTTGTTCCCCAGAATTATTGTTTTTACATTCCATCTGATTTTGCCCATACATTACAGATATTTTTCAATGGTTTGCAGATAATTTTTAGTTAAACAGATCTGCCAATCTTGAAACACTCATCAGTTTACTAGAAATGGTCTGCAGATCTGCAGCTTGTTGCCCATACACTAGCAATCTTCAGTACCAATTGATCTGTGAAATTAAACATGTTGGAAAACCTGATTTAACAATCCCAATCAATTTGTGGCTGAAATCTGCAATCTGTGAGTCCCATACATTGCAGATTTATTGACACAATTGTTTGCAAGTTGGCAAATTGCCCCAATCAATTGCTGATGTATGGCCCCTTTACAGTACTTGTATTTATGTGCAGACACACAGTGCTTATATTTATTAGTGCAGTGGGGCACTGCCTGGCCCCGGACACAGACACACTTTTTTTAATATTTATTATTTTACACACGGCTGTGAATCACTGTGCTTATATAATTATAGTAATGGTGGCACACCAGTGTGCCTAAATAAAGGGTTCATTCTGCACTATGGGCAGAGGCAAAAAAACACCAGCGGGTTAATGCTGCCTTTGTATTAGGAGGATAATATTGTTGATATTTGCCCTGCCAGTCTAGTGGCTGTGCTCTCAAAAAAAAAAAAAAAATCACCAGTGGATTAATGCTGCCCTTTATTATGAGGATAATATTGTTAATGTTTGCCCTGGGAGTCTGGAAACTGTGCTCTCAGACAAAAAACGCCAGTGGGTTAATGCTGCCCCTATATTTGGAGGATAATATTGTTGCTATTAACTGGCGTATGCTGTGAAATGGTGCCCGAATCACAGCGGGAGGGACTTATACTAAATCCAAAACATGAGAGATCCGACGCAGGGAAGATAATGTTTTGCCTCGTTTTGGAATCCGAGCTTGGTGGGAAAACCAGAGCCAGAGCTTGGATTCCCTCAGATTCCAGAAGTTCGGGTGGCCTCGGTTTTTGGAGAACAGAACCCACTCATCTTTAGTATGCACACAGGAGAACTCCACTGCTATGAAAAATAAAGTGATTGCTGAACCATACCATATGAATGTACTTACTTGGAGACTCTATAGAAGAGACTACCCAGTGGATGTCTTCCATGGTGGCTGCTGTGAACAAGGATGGGACTGTCTGCATTTGTACTGACCCAGTATACCTTAACAAAGCTCTCATGATGCTGTATCACCCCATCAAAACTGTGGAACAAGTCATTGCATACATGCCAGGATATTCACAACTGTAGGTGCCAAGTGTGGTCTCTGGCAGATACCTCAACATTCACTAGGTGATCTACTCTAAAGGATGAAAATCTTTGATCTACAGTACTATAATGCAATACTCTTTAAGGCTACAAGGCAACAAAACGGGTATACCAGCAGATGGGATGTCGGCTGTCAGTATATCGACAGCGGCACCCCGTCTGCCAGAATACCAGCAGCGAGTCCTCCAGTGCAAAGAAATCAGGCTGATCGGGGCCGGAGCTGACGTCACACACCCTCCCTGAAAACGATTGGGAATGCCTGCGTTTTTCCAGACACTCCCAGAAAACAGCCAGTTACCACCCACAAATGTCCTCTTCCAGTCAATCACCTTGCAAACGGCTGTGCGATCGAAATATTCACACCATTCTGTTGCTGTTTGGTGAGGCACCTGCGGATTGCGGTGCACATGCATGTGCAGTATTTCGATAATTTTTGCACAGCAGCGATCAGGCCTGAATCAGGCCATTAGTTAGGCACATGTGAAAGCAATATTTTAAATGTTCATTGCTCAGATGAATTCTTTATTTAACTATCTTTATTTGGGAGAAAGTGAATTCACAAAGGTAGGTTGATCCCCAAAAAATGCTGTCAATTAAAGAGATAAGCCTGGGTAGTATCTTCACAGAGTAGTTTCCAGAAATGAATATTAGTAGCTCTTGCTTTCAGATGGATAGGCATGGTCGCATCAGATGTGACCACACCAGGCTGGGTTTTCCCTGACATGGTCGCATCTGATGTGACCAGTCAAAAAACCCAATGTGCAGCAGCAGGAAGCAAAGCTTCCTCCGGTCCCACTGCTTCCTGGTTACCTCCCCCCAGTGCCTGCCATGCTGCCTATCACTGCTGATCGGTCAGCCTGGCAGCACCCCCCAACAAGCGGCTGCAAACACTAGCAGCCACTGGAGAAATATTGAAACAACAGCCTCTCACCTTCTCGGGTGGCTCCGGGGCAAGCTGAGAGGACCTGCTGTCAAAAACAGAATTTGCGATGGTCGCAATGTTTTGACCATCGATGTTTGCACCAATGTTCTTAAAAAATTATTATTTGACTTCTGGTTCCCCCTCCGACATGTGAGGACACACCTAGGAGCGGATCCATTACACAGCATCCAGCGCAGCATTTCATAGCTGCTTTTCAGCCTTCAGAACTGATCTGGGATAGACCCCCCCCCCCCAGTAGCTGGATTCACTTACTGTAGATGGCGGATGGAGAGATATTTCTTTTCCCTGATGCCGGGAAAGAAACAGCGCCAGTGGTAGCATAGACAGAGTAGGGGATCCAAGATTTAGCCGGACGTGGCAAACTCCGGAGATGATATGAACTCTGCACCCTCCTCGTCTACCTCGCTGACGCAGGTACATGGCACTGACTCTCAGGGCTCCCCACACTGCACTGTACGCCCCCCACTCCGGATGCTCTGGTCATTTATGGGAAAATGATAGGAGCCATTAGGGTGGTGATTGACCCACTGCTTCTGGAACAAACTGCTAACATTACAGGGCAGCTCTCTAGCTTAACTAAGAAGGTAACTGAAATGGAACACAGGTTAGGTGCATTAATTGCTGATGTGTCTACACTTCAGGTTACACAGGTGAAACATGACCACACGCAAAATCAGATTTAAATAAACTCGATGGGGTTTTATTTACTAATATTCATGTTTGTGCCGTTTTTAAGAAAGTTTGATCTCGAATGGTATCGGGTGCATTTTCCTGCAACTTTTTGAATCCTGATACGGTAATTTACTAAGCTACCGAGTTTTCTACATTCGTATTATCCGATGTCGATGTGATTCGTAATGTCGGGCAGTGTTTTACCTGTGTGATTAGTAAAACACTGCTTGACAAAACACAAGGAATCCCGGCCTGATCTGTGAGATCCGTGCATGGTTTCATTGTGTGCATTCTGAGAAGTGCAGAATGGGTTAAAAATGAAAAAAAAAAAAATTGTGTGGGGTACACCCTCCTAAGCATAACCAGCCTCGGGCTCTTTGAGCTGGTCCTTGTTGTAAAAATACAGGGAAAAAACTGACTGGGGTTCCTCCATATTTAAACAACCAGCACTGGGCTCTGTGCCTGGTCCTAGTGCCAAAAATATGGGGAACAAAAAACGTAGGGGTCTCCCATATTTTTACCACCAGCACCGGGCTCCACTAGTCAGAGAGATAATGCCACAGCCGAGGGACACTGTTATACTGGTCCCTGCGGCCCTGGCATTAAATCCCCAACTAGTCACCCCTGGCCGGGGTTCCCTGGAGGAGTGGGGACCCCTTAAATCAAGGGGTCCTCCCCCTCCAGCCACCCAAGGACCAGGGGTGAAGCCGAGGCTGTCCCCCCCATCCATGGGTGGTGGATGGGAGGCTGATAGCCTTTTGTGTAAAAAAATATTTTTTTTTGTAGCAGAAATACAAGTCCCAGCAAGACTCCCCCGCAAGCTGGTACTTGGAGAACCACAAGTACCAGCATGCGGGGGGAAAATGGGCCTGCTGGTACCTGTAGATCTACTACAAAAAATACCCAAATAAAAACACACAGACACTGTGAAAGTAAAAGTTTAATGCACATACATGCACACTTACATACATACATACTTACCTATGTTGACACGAAGCACTCGGTCCTCTTGTCCAGTAAAATCCCGGGGTACCTGTAAATAAAATTATACTTACAAAGAATCCGGTGTAGATCAGTCCTCTTCTTAAATGTTATAATCCACGTACTTGGCAAAAAAACAAAACGCTCACCCGACCCACGTACTGAAAGGGCTCCTTTCCCCGAATGTCGGGACCCCCGTGACTCCTGTCAAAGAGGGTCCCTTCAGCCAATCAGGGAGCGCCACATCATGGCACTCTCCTGATTGGCTGTGCGCTCCTGTGCTGTCAGTAAGGCGGAGTACTGTGGATACAATGTAGCATAGCGCAGCTACATTATATCCAATGGTGGGAACTTTGCGGTCTGCGGTAGACCGCGAGGTTAAGTGGGGCCACCCACAAGAGTGACCCTACTTAACCTTGCGGTCTACCGCAGACTGCAAAGTTTCCACCATTGGATATAATGTAGCACCGCTATGCTACATTGTATCCACAGTACTCCGCCTGACTTACAGTGCAGGAGAGTGCCATGATGTGACGCTCCCTGATTGGCTGAAGGGACCCTCTTTGAGAGGAGTCACGGGGGTTCCCGACATTTGGGGAAAGGGGATACATGTGTAAACATGGATCGCCTTTCAGTTCATGGGTCGGGTAAGCGTTTTTTTTTTTTGCCAAGTACGTGGATTATAACTTTTAAGAAGAGGACCGATCTACACTGGATTTTTTGAAAGTATCATTTTATTCACAGGTACCCCTGGATTCTACTGGACAAGAGGACCGAGTGCTTTGTGTCAATATAGGTAAGTATGTATGTATGTATGTATGTAAGTGTGCATGTATGTGCATTAAACTTTTAATTTCACAGTGTCTGTGTGTTGTTTTTATTTGGGTATTTTTTTGTAGTAGAACTACAGGTACCAGCAGGCCCATTTTTCCCCTGCATGCTGGTACTTGTGGTTCTCCAAGTACCAGCTTGCGAGGGAGGCTTGCTGGGACTTGTAGCTCTGCTACAAAAAACAATATTCTTTTTTTTACACAAAAGGCTATCAGCCTTCCATCCACCACCCACGGATGTGGGGGACAGCCTCGGGCTTCACCCCTGGTTCTTGGGTGGCTGGAGGGGGGGACCCCTTGATTTAAGGGGTCCCCACTCCTCCAGGGTACCCTGGCCAGGGGTGACTAGTTGAAGATTTAATGCCAGGGCCGCAGGGACCAATATAACAGTGTACCCCAGCTGTGGCATTATCTCTCTGGCTAGTGGAGCCCGGTGCTGGTGGTAAAAATACGGGAGACCCCTAAGTTTTTTGTCCACCATATTTTTGGCACCAGGACCAGGCGCAGAGCCCGGTGCTGGTTGTTTAAATATGGGGGAACCCCAGTCAGTGTTTTCCCTGTATTTTTACAACCAGGACCAGCTCAAAGAGCCCGAGGCTGGTTATGCTTAGGATGGGGGACCCTATGCAATTTTTGTTTTACTTTTTTACACTAAACAGACCCTTTCCCATAGATAACCATGCACAGATCTCACTGATCCATGCACGATTATCCAAACTCGCCAGGAAAAAGCAGGCCTATTTTTTTGCTGCTTTTTTTAATGAATCGCAAAAAAAATACACCCGCAATTGAGCATTCAGAGACTAACAACCAAATAAGAATGAATAGTAAATTCCCGTGTTGTATGAACAAATAGCCGCGTTTGACCGATGGTCTATTCATTTGTATTTCAGAACTTTGCTATCAAAACCATTACGAATAGCCCCAACACTGCTGAGATTTGTGCTTAGTAAATTCCCGTGTTGCCACTTAGAAAAAAAAACAAAAATCGGACAAACTCGGAACTTTAGATAATAAACCCCGATGACTTGGAAAACAGGTCGAGAAGAAAGAACCTCAGGATTGTGGGATTACCTGAGAACATTAAAGGCACTGACATGTTGAATTTATTAAAGTTGGAGCTGTTCACACTGTTAAAAATGGAGGAGGCTTGTTCCGATTTGATAATAGAGAGATCCCACCGTACTGGACCTTGTTGCATATGAACCCAGGGGCCAGAACGCGGGTGGTTTTGTTTCGCTGCCTAAATTTTTTACACAAAGATGCTCTATGGAAAGCCTCCCAGAAGCACCGAAACCTAAAGTGGGAAGGCAATAACATTCATCTTTTCCAGGATTATTCTGTGGAATTAACAAAGGGTAGAAAGGCGTTCTCCCCTATATGCACACATCTCGTACAGCAAGGCAAGAAATTTGATGGCTCCTCTTATGTGGACTTTCTGGACCCGGATGATGCTCAAGCCTACCTTGACAAGGAATATACTGCCAGGGGTTCAACCAGGGCAGAGGCCACTAGTCCAGAATGAATATTGTTACTCTTATGCAAGTGTTATACCTTTACTGTTGTTTACAAGTTTCTTTTTTTGGATATGTGCATTGTACCCTTACAATGTGACAGTTTATTCTCGTGTACAGAGGAGACTATATGGACTGTGTCTGTTTACGTTATGTTGAGGAGAAATCATGAGCCTCTAGTATTTACCCACATGCCAATTGTATATTATATTTCACCATATGGGCACAGATGCTTTTCTGGATTCTCTTTGTATTATTCTCTGAGAGACTCAGTGTGACACACTGTAAACACATACGCCTTGCTTCTTATAAGGCGACACTAGTTGCTTTATTATATTTTAATGTGCATGTCCCCAAAATGTTTTTATATTCTGTCATCTACACAGGCGACAATGTTTTTTGATATTTTATAAGTTGCTCCACTGGTTTTTGACTATGCTCCAACCCCCCCCCCCCCCTTCCTTTCCCTAGAAATTTCTGTGTCTATATTGCTGTGAATGTAATAATTATTTATGCATAAACTGTGTTTTTGGTGAACCATTAGTTGTTACATATACATAAAATCAGCTATAAGGTTTATAAAAGAGATACCATCTTTTAAGGATAATAATAAAAATCTTTTTAATTATAGTCGGTCAGCGCTATCTGTGTTTTGTTTTTGAATTTTCCTTATGGTATTGTTATTACAACATTGCATGTGGTACTTGCTGTTTTCTGTACTTTTTGTTGTCTGATGTTCTAATTTGTATTACTCTTCTGACATGATGTTATGGCTCTGTTGAAAATTGCATCGTAGAATGTAGGAGGGTTAAACTCCCCTCATAAAAGAAGGAAAATCCTTATTTATGCAAATAAATTGAATATAGACATATTGTGACATGCGGTGGGGTGAGGCAGGTGAGGCACGTCTTACAGGAAACACAGCTTACGGCTCTGGAATCGGTCAAATTTAATACGTTAAAATGGAACGTGATATCTGATGCACTGTATACCTCCAAAGCCAGTGGTGTAGTTACTTTGGTCAAAGCTCATGAACCTGTTGAATTGCTTAGGTCAGATATTGACCCTGAGCGTCGTTACCTCCACACTGAAATGATCATAGCTACCACAAATATGTTAATCTGTAATGTATATGCCCAAAATACTTATGTGAAATCGTTTATTTCAGATGTTGATAGTAGTGATGAGCGGGTTCGGTTCCTCGGAAACCGAACCCCCCCCGAACTTCACCCATTTTACACGGGTCCGAGGCATACTCGGATTCTCCCGTATGGCTCGGTTAATCCGAGCGCGCCCGAACGTCATCATCCCGCTGTCGGATTCTCGCGAGATTCGAATTCTATATAAGCAGCCGCGCGTCGCCGCCATTTTCACTCGTGCATTGGAAATGTTAGGGAGAGGACGTGGCTGGCGTCCTCTCCGTTTATTAATGTTGATGCAAATATTTGTGCTTATTGCTTAATTGTGGGGACTGGGGAGCAGCTGTATTATATAGGAGGAGTACAGTTCAGAGTTTTGCTGACAGTGACCACCAGTATACGTTGTCTGCCTGAAAAACACTCCATATCTGTGCTCAGTGTGCTGCATATATCTGTGCTCACACTGCTTAATTGTGGGGACTGGGGAGCAGCTGTATTATATAGGAGGAGTACAGTGCAGAGTTTTGCTGACCAGTGACCACCGGTATACGTTGTCTGCCTGAAAAACACTCCATATCTGTGCTCAGTGTGCTGCATATATCTATGCTCACACTGCTTTATTGTGGGGACTGGGGAGCAGCTGTATTAAATAGGAGGAGTACAGTGCAGTGTTTTGCTGACCAGTGACCACCAGTATACGTTGTCTGCCTGAAAAACACTCCATATCTGTGCTCAGTGTGCTGCATATATCTGTGCTCACACTGCTTAATTGTGGGGACTGGGGAGCAGCTGTATTATATAGGAGGAGTACAGTGCAGAGTTTTGCTGACCAGTGACCACCAGTATACGTTGTCTGCCTGAAAAACACTCCATATCTGTGCTCAGTGTGCTGCATATATCTGTGCTCACACTGTTTAATTGTGGGGACTAGGGAGCAGCTGTATTATATAGGAGGAGTACAATGCAGAGTTTTGCTGACCAGTGACAACCAGTATACGTTGTCTGCCTGAAAAACACTCCATATCTGTGCTCAGTGTGCTGCATATATCTGTGCTCACACTGCTTTATTGTGGGCACTGGGGACCACCAGTATATTATATAGGAGGAGTACAGTGCAGAGTTTTGCTGACAGTGACCACCAGTATATATAGCAGTACGGTACGGAAGGCCACTGCTCTACATACCTCTGTGTCGTCAAGTATACTATCCATCCATACCTGTGGTGCATTTCAGTTGTGCGCAGTATATATAGTAGTAGGCCATTGCTATTGATACTGGCATATAATTCCACACATTAAAAAATGGAGAACAAAAATGTGGAAGTTAAAATAGGGAAAGATCAAGATCCACTTCCACCTCGTGCTGAAGCTGCTGCCACTAGTCATGGCCGAGATGATGAAATGCCATCAACGTCGTCTGCCAAGGCCGATGCCCAATGTCATAGTAGAGAGCATGTAAAATCCAAAAAACAAAAGTTCAGTAAAATGACCCAAAAATCAAAATTGAAAGCGTCTGATGAGAAGCGTAAACTTGCCAATATGCCTTTTACGACACGGAGTGGCAAGGAACGGCTGAGGCCCTGGCCTATGTTCATGGCTAGTGGTTCAGATTCACATGAGGATGGAAGCACTCATCCTCTCGCTAGAAAAATGAAAAGACTTAAGCTGGCAAAAGCACAGCAAAGAACTGTGCGTTCTTCTAAATCACAAATCCCCAAGGAGAGTCCAATTGTGTCGGTTGCGGTGCCTGACCTTCCCAACACTGGACGGGAAGACCTTGCGCCTTCCACCATTTGCACGCCCCCTGCAAGTGCTGGAAGGAGCACCCGCAGTCCTGTTCCTGATAGTCAAATTGAAGATGTCACTGTTGAAGTACACAAGGATGAGGATATGGGTGTTGCTGGCGCTTGGGAGGAAATTGACAAGGAGGATTCTGATGGTGAGGTGGTTTGTTTAAGTCAGGCACCCGGGGAGACACCTGTTGTCCGTGGGACGAATATGGCCATTGACATGCCTGGTCAAAATACAAAAAAATATCACCTCTTCGGTGTGGAATTATTTCAACACAAATGCGGACAACAGGTGTCAAGCCGTGTGTTGCCTTTGTCAAGCTGTAATAAGTAGGGGTAAGGACGTTAACCACCTAGGAACATCCTCCCTTATACGTCACCTGGACCGCATTCATCAGAAGTCAGTGACAAGTTCAAAAACTTTGGATGACAGCGGTAGCAGTCCACTGACCACTAAATCCCTTCCTCTTGTAACCAAGCTCCTGCAAACCACACCACCAACTCCCTCAGTGTCAATTTCCACCTTACACAGGAAAGCCAATAGTCCTGCAGGCCATTTCACTGGCAAGTCTGACGAGTCCTCTCCTGCCTGGGATTCCTCCGATGCATCCTTGAGTGTAACGCCTACTGCTGCTGGCGCTGCTGTTGTTGCTGCTGGGAGTCGATCGGCATCCCAGAGGGGAAGTAGGAAGACCACTTGTACTACTTCCAGTAAGCAATTGACTGTCCAACAGTCTTTTGCGAGGAAGATGAAATATCACAGCAGTCATCCTGCTGCAAAGCGGATAACTCAGGTCTTGTCAGCCTGGGTGGTGAGAAACGTGGTTCCGGTATCCACCGTTAATTCAGAGGCAACTAGAGACTTGATTGAGGTACTGTGTCCCAGGTACCAAATACCATCTAGGTTCCATTTCTCTAGGCAGGCGATACCGAAAATGTACACAGACCTCAGAAAAAGAGTCACCAGTGTCCTAAAAAATGCAGCTGTACCCAATGTCCACTTAACCACGGACATGTGGACAAGTGGAGCAGGGCAGACTCAGGACTATATGACTGTGACAGCCCACTGGGTAGATGTATTGCCTCCAGCAGCAAGAACAGCAGCGGCGGCACCAGTAGCAGCATCTCGCAAACGCCAACTCGTTCCTAGGCAGGCTACGCTTTGTATCACCGCTTTCTATAAGAGGCACACAGCTGACAACCTCTTACGGAAACTGAGGAACATCATCGCAGAATGGCTTACCCCAATTGGACTCTCCTGGGGATTTGTGACATCGGACAACGCCAGCAATATTGTGCGTGCATTACATCTGGGCAAATTCCAGCACGTCCCATGTTTTGCACATACATTGAATTTGGTGGTGCAGAATTATTTAAAAAACGACAGGGGCGTGCAAGAGATGCTGTCGGTGGCCCGAAGAATTGCAGGCCACTTTCGGCATTCAGCCACCGCGTGCCGAAGACTGGAGCACCAGCAAACAGTCCTGAACCTGCCCTGCCATCATCTGAAGCAAGAGGTGGTAACGAGGTGGAATTCAACCCTCTATATGCTTCAGAGGATGGAGGAGCAGCAAAAGGCCATTCAAGCCTATATATCTGCCAACGATATAGGCAAAGGAGGGGGAATGCACCTGACTCAAGCGCAGTGGAGAATAATTTCAACGTTGTGCAGGGTTCTGCAACCCTTTGAACTTGCCACACGTGCAGTGAGTTCAGACACTGCCAGCCTGAGTCAGGTCATTCCCCTCATCAGGCTTTTGCAGAAGAAGCTGGAGACATTGAAGGAGGAGCTAAAACAGAGCGATTCCACTAGGCATGTGGGACTTGTGGATGGAGCCCTTAATTCCCTTAACCAGGATTCACGGGTGGTCAATCTGTTGAAATCAGAGCACTACATTTTGGCCACCGTGCTCGATCCTAGATTTAAAACCTACGTTGTATCTCTCTTTCCGGTAGACACAAGTCTGCAGAGGTTCAAAGACCTGCTGGTGAGAAAATGGTCAAGTCAAGCGGAACGTGACCCGTTAACAGCTCCTCCTTCACATTCTCCCGCAACTGGGGGTGCGAGGAAAAGGCTCGGAATTCCGAGCCCACCCGCTGGCGGTGATGCAGGGCAGTCTGGAGCGAGTGCTGACATCTGGTCCGGACTGAAGGACCTGCCAACGATTACTGACATGTCGTCTACTGTCACTGCATATGATTCTGTCACCATTGAAGGAATGGTGGATGATTATATGAGTGACCGCATCCAAGTAGGCACGTCAGACAGTCCGTACGTATACTGGCAGGAAAAAGAGGCAATTTGGAGGCCCTTGCACAAACTGGCTTTATTTTACCTAAGTTGCCCCCCCTCCAGTGTGTACTCCGAAAGAGTGTTTAGTGCAGCCGCTCAGCTTGTCAGCAATCGGCGTACGAGGTTACTTCCAGAAAATGTGGAGAAGATGATGTTCATCAAAATGAATTATAATCAATTCCTCCGTGGAGACATTCACCAGCAATTGCCTCCAGAAAGTACACAGGGACCTGAGATGGCGGATTCCAGTGGGGACGAATTAATAATCTGTGAGGAGGGGGATGTACACAGTGAAAGGGGTGAGGAATTGGAGGATGATGATGAGGTGGACATCTTGCCTCTGTAGAGCCAGTTTGTGCAAGGAGAGATTGATTGCTTCTTTATTGGTGGGAGTCCAAACCAACCAGTCATTTCAGTCACAGTCGTGTGGCAGACCCTGTCGCTGAAATGATGGGTTCGTTAACGTGTGCATGTCCTGTTTATACAACATAAGGGTGGGTGGGAGGGCCCAAGGACAATTCCATCTTGCACCTCTTTTTTCTTTCATTTTTCTTTGCATCATGTGCTATTTGGGGACAATTTTTCTGAAGTGCCATCCTGCCTGACACTGCAGTGCCACTCCTAGATGGGCCAGGTGTTTGTGTCGGCCACTTGTGTCGCTTAGCTTAGTCACACAGCGACCTTGGTGCGCCTCTTTTTTTCTTTGCATCATGTGCTGTTTGGGGACAATTTTTTTGAAGTGCCATCCTGCCTGACACTGCAGTGCCACTCCTAGATGGGCCAGGTGTTTGTGTCGGCCACTTGTGTTGCTTAGCTTAGTCACACAGCGACCTTGGTGCGCCTCTTTTTTTCTTTGCATCATGTGCTGTTTGGGGACAATTTTTTTGAAGTGCCATCCTGCCTGACACTGCAGTGCCACTCCTAGATGGGCCAGGTGTTTGTGTCGGCCACTTGTGTCGCTTAGCTTAGCCATCCAGCGACCTCGGTGCAAATTTTAGGACTAAAAATAATATTGTGAGGTGTGAGATGTTCAGAATAGACTGAAAATGAGTGGAAATTATGGTTATTGAGGTTATTAATACTATGGGATCAAAATGACCCCCAAATTCTATGATTTAAGCTGTTTTTGAGGGTTTTTTGTAAAAATACACCCGAATCCAAAACACACCCGAATCCGACAAAAAATTTTCAGGGAGGTTTTGCCAAAACGCGTCCGAATCCAAAACACGGCCGCGGACCCGAATCCAAAACCAAAACACAAAACCCGAAAAATTTCCGGTGCACATCACTATTGATAGCCAAGTTACTGCAGTAGGATAATACATTGATGCTAATATGTGGGGATTTTAATTGAATCACTTCTTCCCTCTTAGATAGGCAAACCCCTAGACATACTGCACTTAGGCTTCCGTAGTTTGGGATTACACAATTTTTAAGACGGCTACATATTTTAGATATGTGGAGACTGAACTATTATACAGAAAAAGCGTACTCACTGGATTAGCTACCAAAGTGGGCCGATTGGCAGTTTCCTTCCAAGGTTTTAACAGGTTTACATGGTAGACTTGTACCTCCCTCCTTCTACCCTCCTGTCGGAGCCTGTAAATGACCGGTCCCACTGCCTCGATGATTTCATAGGGCCCCCGCCATTGTGCATACATCTTGCTTTCTGTGGTTGGCACCAGCACTAATACTTTATCTCCCGGATTAAAAGACCGGTTAACTAAGGTGACGTCATACCTCTGTTTCTGACGTTGTTGGGCCCTTTCCATATGTTCGTTCAGTAGTGGCGCAATCTGCCTTAGACGGCCGTATAACTGGGCCACAAACTGAATGACGCTAGGGTCCTGGCAGGGTTGTTCTTCCCACCCTTCTTTTAAGAGATCTAGAATTCCTCTGGGCTGTCTCCCATAGAGGAGCTCAAAGGGACTAAACCCTGTAGAGGATTGGGGTACCTCTCTGACCGCAAACAAGGAAGGTAGGAGCAGATCCCAATCTCGTTTTTCTTGTGTCACTGCCCTCTTTATCATTTGCTTAAGGGTTTTATTAAATCTTTCTACCAGGCCATCTGTCTGCAGGTGGTACACCGAGGTGGTAATCCTGTCTACGTTTAGCAACTGACATAAATCTTTCATGAGTTTAGACACGAAAGGTGTACCTTGATCCGTTAAGACCTCTTTCTGCTGCGGGGTACACTGGGCTCCACAAGTCTGGACAATGGGGTGTAGAGTAGGATCTTGATCCGAGGCACCAACAGGCTCAAAGCTTTGACCTTCTTTCCAAGATACATAGTGCCCCCTCCTATATCACCCCGCCTCCCAGCACAGGAGCTCAGTTTGTCAGTTGGTGCTGCAGTAAGCAGGCACTTAACAGAGGGGCTGCTCCAAGCAGCCCTAAGAAAAGCTTTTTATGAGGTAAAAAGTGAAGACTTCAAGGGCAGCAGCGGTGGTAAATGTCTTGTGACATTCACTGCTGCAGCTCCAGCTCTCCCCAGCGGCGCTGTACACTCCCGAGCCCTGGTTGCCGGGTACCTACAGCGGAGGCTCTGGTTTTCTTCATGTTAGACACACACGGCTGGGGCTCTCCAGGATCGCGTGGCTGCGCTTCGGGAGGTGGTAAGTGGGTCCCGCTCGCGGGACCCGGTCTTTATCGCGATCCGGCACGGTCAGTGGGAGGCGGGTCGCGCGTGCTGGTGGTGGACACTGTGGATATAGGCGATCCCACTAGATCACAAGGGCATGGGCGCAGGTCAGGTTTTCTCTTAAAACCGATTTTAATATCGGCCACAGTACCCGGTGGTTTTGCCAGCAAGGGGGATAAGGCTTAGACCTGAAGCCCCTCCCCCAGCGCCAGGGCGCCATTTCCAGCAAGTGTTCCTGCCCTGGAGCTGCATCTCTGTCTTTTCCTCACTCCCTGTCAGTGTCTGCGGCGCCATTACTCCTCAGCTCACTGTTCCTGGGACTGCTTGGGCAAATCCTCCTATGTAAAGCCGCCTGGTTGTCAGCGCTGTGCCTTTACATGACACTTAAGTATTCTACCTGCCTTTTTAGTCAGTGTTAGTAAGAAAGAGTGCATTTAGTCAGGGGTTTATAGTACAATTACCCTGTGATATACATCCAGTTTCTTACTGTGTAGTGTTATATCTATTGACTATATAGCTGTGCAAGCTAGTCCAGTGCAGTATTATTGTCTGTAATAACCTCTGCATTGTACAAACTGTGACTATTTGTGTATGCATTGATAGCTGAGTGGTGTCCATCTCCTGTCTTTCACTCAACTTGCTATCCCTATATTCTATAACCTGAGGGGGCTTGGTGCATCAGGTGTTATTTAATATAGGATTTTCACAAAGATATACTGTATTACGTATTTTTCTCTGTGATTTAGTAACCATATCTCTCCTTTATCTCTGCTGGTGCTGACTACACTGCGCAGGGGTTTGGGTTTAGGGATATAGTGCTGCTAATAATTGTACTGTGTTACCTCACACTGCAAGTTATATCATGTCTGCTTCTGAGGGTAACGGTTCTGGGGCGGAACACACTGCTGGCGTTGCTGAAGCCACAGGCACATATGGGGAGAATATAGCAGCTGTGGGCTCTGGTTCTGGGGGCTCCTTGCCCCCCCCAGTGGGACTGTGGCAACGGAGGCACATACTGACCCTCCGTGGGCCGCTTTTTCCACGCTTCTGCATACGCTATTTCATAAACTAACACCCCCTATGGGACCCCCAATGCCGGTACAACCGTATGTGGTCCCTGCAGCTAACCCGCCGTGGCCGGACGATTTATCTGCTCAATTAAAGAAGTTGAACCAGTCCTTGACTACTAAAAAGTCTGACCAACGCTCGCCTAAGTCCAAGAGGTCCTCTAAGCGAGCGCTCGTCTCCTCACAATCCACTGCTGTCACTGACACCTCGTCTGATGAGGACGGCACTTACACTGACCCCACAGGTTCTGACTCAGATACGGCTGATGGGGAGGATAGTTCACATGTGGATGTTCCTGATCTTTTGGAGGCTATTAAGTTAATTCTGAAGATTACGGATGATCCCGAGCCATCCGTTCCTCCTAAGAAACCCGATAGGTTCAAGCATCAGAAGGTGATTAAACAAGTTTTACCTCACTCTGACCACCTAGTGGATATACGTCAGGAACCCTGGCAAAGCCCGGGTACGAAGTTTGTGCCTCAAAAGCAGATGCTGGCTCGCTATCCCCTCGCGCCAGAGCTGTCTAAGAATTGGGAAACGCCTCCTCCAGTAGACTCACATGTGGCTAGGATGGTGGTTTCCTCAGCTCTACCTGTCACTACCGTCACGTCTCTAAAAGAGCCTACGGATAAACGTGTCGAGGGTTGTCAAAAAGCAATTTACACCCTCACGGGTGCTGCACAAAGGCCCACTATTGCAGCTACATGGGCGGCAGAGGCTATTGAAGCATGGGCCTTGGAGTTAGAAGCTGAAATCTCCTCTGACCATGCTAGACAATGCTTGTTATTTATTGTCACAGCTTCTCGCTATATTAAAGAGGTGGCTTCTGATGCCGGTATCCTAGCAGCCAAGGCCTCTACTACGTCAGTCCTGGCTCGCAGGATATTGTGGCTGAGATTCTGGTCTGTGGATCTGGACTCTAGAAAAACCCTGGAGGTACTCCCTTTCAAGGGGGATATTCTGTTTGGGGAGGACTTAAATAAGATAGTGGCTGACTTAGCTACTACCAAAACTGCCTGTCTGCCTAATACAGCTCCTTTTGTGTCGAAGGCCAAAGGCACGTCCTTTCGCCCCTTTCGTCCTTCAGGTAAAGCAAAAGGTCAGGCGTACCATAAGCAGGCCCGCACTTCCAAACCTGGTAAGCTGAAGCCCAAAAGAGCCTGGGCTGCCCATCAGCCAGCAGCCAAGACTGATAAGCCTGCCACATGACGGGACGGGCCTCCCCCTGGGGATCCCAGGGTGGGGGGCCGGCTTCTAGGGTATACCCAGGAATGGTTGAAGACCACTTCAGATGTCTGGGTACGGGAAGTCGTCACTCGAGGTTACGCCATAGCCTTCAAAAACCGCCCCCCCTCATCGATTTTTCCAGACAGATGTCCTGTCGGTCCAGACAAAGGCAAACACTCTGCATTCGGTGGTACAGACCCTCCTGGATACAGGAGTCGTAGTACAGGTGCCTCTTGCTCAGAGGGGCCGGGGGTACTATTCTCCGCTGTTTCTAGTCCCGAAACTGAATGGGTCCCCCCGGCCCATTCTCAACCTCAAGGCACTGAACAAGTTTGGGAAGGTTTCCAAGTTCCGTATGGAAACCCTTCGCTCTATAGTTCTGGCCTTGGAACCTGGAGACTACATGGTCTCCCTGGACATACAGGATGCTTACCTGCATATTCCTATAGCAGTGTCACATCAACAATACCTGAGGTTCGCTATTGGCAAC
Source organism: Pseudophryne corroboree (assembly GCF_028390025.1). Taxonomy (NCBI): domain Eukaryota; kingdom Metazoa; phylum Chordata; class Amphibia; order Anura; family Myobatrachidae; genus Pseudophryne; species Pseudophryne corroboree. The sequence goes on from NC_086448.1 coordinate 534,858,899, forward strand.
CTCCATTACCAGTTTTGGGTGTTACCTTTTGGTTTAACAACGGCTCCGCAAGTCTTCACCAAAGTTATGGCAGTGGTGACGGTGGTACTCCGCCGTCAAAGGGTCAGGATACTGCCGTATCTGGACGACTTGTTAATCCTGGCAAATTCCCCAAATCTTCTCCTGCGTCATCTGGATATAACGGTCCGGTTTCTACAAGCCCACGGGTGGCTCATCAACTGGAAGAAATCCTCCCTGGTCCCTGCTCAGAGCATGGTGCATCTGGGAGCGCTGTTGGACACTCACAACCAGAGGTTGTTCGTGTCTCAGGAGAAAGCCCTGAAACTTCAGGACATGATTCGTTGCTTCCTTTCTCGTCCGCAAGTGTCGATACATTTGGCAATGCAGGTGCTGGGCCCCATGGTATCAGCATTCGACATGGTGGAGTATGCTCAATTCCATTATCGCCCCCTCCAGAAGCTGATTCTAGCCAAGTGGGACGGCCTGCCTCACCGGATCAGGTCTCAAATGATCTCGTTGACTCCGGAGGTCCGTCTGTCGCTGCTCTGGTGGCTCCAGGACTGACAATTGTGCAGAGGCCGTCCCTTCTGGATATCCAACTGGGTCCGGTCGACGACAGATGCCAGTCTAAGAGGTTGGGGCACGGTGCTGGAGCAGCACTCCTTGCAGGGTCGCTGGACCAAGGAGGAATCTTTCCTCTCGATCAACATTCTGGAATTGCGGGCGGTCTTCAAGGCGTTGAACCTAGCCCAGCATTTGATTCAGAACCGTCCTGTTCAAGTACAGTCGGACAACGCCACCATAGTGGCTTACATAAATCATCAAGGTTGCACTCGAAACTGTTTGGCAATGAAGAAAGTCTCACGGATTCTACGTTGGGCAGAACGCCATCTACCGGCAATATCGGCAATATTCATTGGGGGAGTCCTGAATTGGGAAGCGGACTTTCTCAGTCGTCAGGACGTGCATGCCGGCGAGTGGGGCCTCCATCCAGAAGTGTTTCAACTCCTCATGGAAGGGTGGGGTCTTCCAGATGTGGATCTGATGGCGTCTCGACACAATCACAAGGTTCCGGTATTCGGAGCAAGGACAAGGGATCCTCAAGCAGCATTCATGGATACGCTGGCAGTGCCGTGGAGGTTTTGGCTGCCATACGTGTTCCCTCCGGTGTCACTCCTGCCCAGGGTAATTCGGAATTTCAAGTAAGAAAAAGGAAATCTGCTTCTCATAGCTCCGTCATGGCCCAGACGGCACTGGTTCTCAGACCTGCAAGGCCTATCGTCAGAGCGTCCACTTCTACTTCCACAACGCCCAGACGTCCTCGTTCAGGGCCCCTGTGCCTACCAGGACCTAGCCCGGCTGTCTTTGACGGCGTGGCTCTTGAAGCTTCTGTCTTAAGAGCTAAGGGTTTTTCTGAAGAGGTCATTAAAACTATGTTGCGGGCCCGGAAACCGGCCTCTGCTCGGATTTACCATCGGGTCTGGCATTCCTACTTTGTTTGGTGTGCATCTAACCATAATGACACTTCCAAGTTTAGTACAGCCAAACTTTTGGCTTTTCTACAGCAGGGCCTAGATTTAGGCCTGCGTCTGGCCTCCCTCAAGGTTCATATTTCTGCCTCGTCTGTGTGGTTTCAGAGAAAAATTGCGACTTTACCTGATGTTCATACTTTCACTCAGGGTGTGTTGCGTATCCAACCTCCCTATGTCCCACCTGTGGCTCCTTGGGACTTGTCGGTGGTTTTAAAGGTGTTACAAGAGTCTCCATTTGAACTTCTTGGTTCAGCTGACCTTAAGTGGCTTTCCCTTTAGGTGGTGTTTCTGTTGGTTATTGCCTCTGCTAGAAGAGTGTCGGATTTGGGTGCCTTGTCTTGTAGTTCCCCATATCTGTTTTTTCACCATGACCGGGAGGTTCTTAGGACTCGTCCCGGATATTTGCCTAAGGTGGTTTCTTCGTTCCACCTTAATCAGGAGATTGTGGTTCCAGCTTTTTTCTCTCCTGATTTGTCTGCCAAAGAGCAGTCTTTGGACGTGGTACTCCGTATCTATGTGAAGAGAACTGCTTCTATTCGAAAGTCTGATTCTCTCTTTGTTTTGTTTGGATTTCACAAACGTGGCTGGCCTGCTCACAAGCAGACCCTGGCCAGGTGAATCAGAATGGTGATTGCGCATGCTTATGTGAAGGCTGGTCTGTCAGCTCCTGTTCACATTACGGCCCATTCTACTCGGTCTGTTGGACCTTCTTGGGCGGCCCAATGTGGTGCGACCCTTGATCAATTGTGCAAGGCGGCTACGTGGTCCTCCGGGAACACGTTCATAAGGTTCTATGCCTTCGATACTGCCGCTTCCCAGGTTGCTTCCTTTGGACGCCGGGTTCTTGTGCCCGCTACAGTGCATCCCCTCCCATAAGGAACTGCTTTAGGACATCCCCATTGTCCAGACTTGTGGAGTCCAGTGTACCCCGCAGCAGAAAACGAGTTTTATGGTAAGAACTTACCCTTTGTTAAAACTCTTTCTGCGAGGTACACTGGGATCCACAAGGCGCCCACCCTGATGCACTTAGCTTCTTTGGGTTGATATGGCATTAGCCGCTGACACTTCTCTTGTCGTGAGAGTGTGGTGTATGTGGCTACTAACCATTGCCGTCTCTTTTCCTGCTACTGCATTGGGCTGGTTAACTAAACTGAGCTCCTGTGCTGGGATGCGGGGTGATATGGGAGGCGATGCTATGCATCTTGGGAAGAAGGTCAAAGCTTTGAGCCTGTTGGTGCCTCGGATCAAGATCCTACTCTACACCCCATTGTCCAGACTTGTGGAGCCCAGTGTACCTCACAGAAAGAGTTTTAACAAGGGTAAGTTCTTACCATAAAACTCATTTTCGGTATTCCTAAACGGGTATACGTGGTTAGTAGTTCTCTGGCAATAGTGCTAGATTTCATATTGTGCAGGGGTATAGCCTCTGGGTACCTGGTGGCATAATCAACTACCACCAATATGTATTGGTGCCCTCGAGCAGATTTTTCCACTGACCCTATCAGATCCATACCAATCCGCTCAAAAGGTACGGAAATGATAGGGAGGTGTACCAGTGGAGCTCTAAACTCTGGCCGTGGGGTCGTTCTCTGGCAGACTGGGCATTCTGGACAATACCTCTTAACGGAAGCATAGATGCCGGGCCAAAATAACCTTAACTGGATGCATTGGAGTGTTTTCTCCTCCCCTAAATGGCCACAGCTTCTAACACCAACCGGTCCAGTTTTCTGGGAACCAAGAGCTGATCTACCCTTTTCCCTTGTAAAATAGCGACACTATATAGCAAGTCATTTTTCAAAACAAAATATGGTACACTCTCTGATGGTAAAGCATCAACTACCCTGCTGTTAACTACTTTAACAGTCTCAAAGGCGTGTGCCAAATTGCTGTCATCACGTTGATCTCTCCCAAAGTTTTGCAGTGATATCTTTTCACCAACTGGGTTCCAATAGGCCTCGGACTCAGTCTAATGGGGTGGGTTGGGACCGGCAGCCTCTCTCCCAGATGCTAAACTTTGGTAGTCTCTGGTCCCTGGCTCTTGAGTTGTTTCGGTAGTTGACGGTTTGTTGGTAACATGCCAGGTAACCAGCTCCTGTAGCAACGGAAAGTACCGGCCCAGGATCAACGGATACGGGGGTCTGAAGGTCACCGCCGCTACCACCTTTATCGAATGACATTGAACGGTCAGGGGTAAGTAGACCCGTGGGCACTCCTCCACATCGCCATGGAGACACAACACCCTGACAGGAGGCTGGGCCATGTCTGCTCCCGGAGGAACCACATTGGCCGCAACAATGGTGAGCTCACTGCCGGTATCTACCAGGGCCCAAATCTCCCAGTATTCCATCTGTACCTGCACCCGGAACAGGGAGGACTCTGCTTGGGATACTCCCACCGCCGCCATGCTGACCAACGGCCGTGCCGTTTTCCCCACGCTGCAATCCATCGGCTCGCCTTGTTCCGGGTAGTCCCGCAGCACATGACCAGGCTCGCTGCACTCAAAGCATAAAAGGGAGGTGGAGCTAATTTGGCCAGCTGAATCCTGGGGGACTCGAGCCGCCAGTCACGGAATTCTTGAGCTTTGCTGGGCCCCGTCACTCCAATCCTATCCAGTATAGCCTTTTTCAGGTCAGGATAGGAGCGTGCCTCAGTCACAGTCATGTCCACATACGCCCGCTGGGCCTCCCCTGTTAAACAGGGAGCCAGCCTGTCAGACCATTCCTCCACAGGCCATCCCAAGTGCGTGGCTGTGCGCTCAAACGTGCAAAGGAATGCCTCTATATCATCTGCTGGAGTGAGCTTTGGTAGCCTTTCCCACTCTGGCTCAGATTTTTTAAGTGCTTTTAACTCATCATACAGCATTTGAATTTGAGTTTGCTGTTTTTCATGTAACATCTGAATCTGGGCTTGTTACCCCTCATGTAACATTTTAGTCTGGGTTTGCTGCCCAGTTGCAAGTTCAGCAAAGTGTTTTAGTAACTCCTCCATTTTGCCCTGCGCGGCCCCTTTAAGGACAAATCTAGGAGGTTTAATATAATATGTCAGGGTTATCATACAGTCCAAGCCGACACCCGCCTGTTTTGCTGGCTATTTAACAAATAACAGCAAACAGTCTGCCCATAATGCTATGGCCCTTTAAGGCTGCTACTTGCACTGCATAACCAGAGGGGAAGAAAAGAAAAAAGATAAACTTGCAGTTTAAACACCGGTATGCTTAATGACAGTTTCTGCTGTACACCGTGTCCTTGCTCGCATTCTCCACCACTTGTGACAAGGATCACACACACGGGGACTCAGATGAACACTTTCGGTGTTTATTTTGCACAGCAGGTCACCACATACCAAGTTGATTCCATACAGTTGGTATTACAGGCAGTAGCATACAGGTACTCACAGCATAGCAGACTCTTGATAGGCTCCAGTGGTCCCTAGTCTAACCCACACAACCCGGCCTATTACTCGGGTAGCTATTCCACCGTCGATAGCAAGGTGATTCTGCCCTGGAAACCCTTATATCAGGAAATCCGAGGTGCTTCTGATCACACACCTGTGATTCTGCTACTGCTTCCAAAACCTGGTCTGGATCCTCCACATTACTTTCACATGGAAACATGCTGTCTTTGCCATACTAAGCTAAGTGACACAAGTGTGCGGCACAAACACCTGGTCCATCTAGGAGTGGCACTGCAGTGGCAGACAGGATGGCAGATTTAAAAACTAGGCCCCAAACAGCACATCATGCAAAGAAGAAAAAGAGGTGCAATGAGGTAGCTGTATGATTACGCTAAGCGACACAAGTGTGCGGCACAATCAACATGGAATGTGCTGGAATTTGCCCAGATGTAATACACGCACAATATTGGTGGCACAGGAGAGCGTACCCCTAAACCACACACACACACGGCAAATCCTGTAAGATTAATTTTGATAATAATAACCCTTTTATTTGGAGCTATTATAATAATATGCAGCAAAGGCAAGCGTACTCCTACACCACACAGGGCAAACTCTGTAAAAATTATTTGGATAATAATATAAGTAATGTATATTACCACTTTATTTCGTGTAAATAATATACAGCACAGGACACCATCACTGGACTTATGGCAGCACAAGACACCACCATTGGACTGATGCAGCACAAGAAAGCACCACTGGACTGGACTTATACGGCAGTACCCCTGGACTTATACGGCAGTACCCCTGGACTTATATTGCAGTGTCAGACAAGATGGCACTTTAAAAAACTAGTCCCCAAACAGCACATGATGCAAAGAAGAAAAAGAGGTGCAAGATGGAATTGTCCTTGGGCCCTCCCACCCACCCTTATGTTGTATAAACAGGACATGCACACTTCAACAAACCAATCATTTCAGCGACAGGGTCTGCCACACGACTGTGGCTGAAATGACTGGTTTGTTTGGGCCCCCAATAAAAAAGAAGCAATCAATCTCTCCTTATACAAACTGGCTCTATAGAGGCAAGATGTTGACCTCATCCTCTGATTCTTCACCCCTTTCAGTGTGTACATCCTCCTTCTCACAGAGTATTAATTCGTCCCCACTGGAATCCACCATCACAGGTTCCTGTGTACTTTCTGGAGGCAATTGCTGGTAAAGGTCTTTCCAGGGGAATTTATAATTCTTTTTGATGAACATCATCTTCTCCACATTTTGTGGATGTAACCTCCTATGCCGATCGCTGACAAGGTTACCGGCTGCACTAAACACTCTTTCAGAGTACACACTGGAGGGGGGCGCAGCTTAGATAAAATAAAGCCATTTTGCGCAAGGGCATCTAAATTGCCTCTTTTTCCTGCCAGTATAAGTACGGACGTCTGACATGCCTACTTGGATGCTGTCACTCATATAATCCTCCACCATTCTTTCAATGGTGACAGAATCATATGCAGTGACAGTAGACATGTCAGTAATCATTGGCAGGTCATTCAGTCCGGACCAGATGTCAGCACTCGCTCCTGACTGCCCTGCATCACCACCAGCAGGTGGGCTAGGAAATCTTATCCTTTTCCTCGCAGCACCAGTTGCGGGAGAAAATGAAGGAGGAGCTGTTGATGGGTCACGTTCCACTTGAATTGACAATTTTCTCACCAGCAGGTCTTTGAACCTCTGCAGACTTGTGTCTGCCGGAAAGAGAGATACAACGTAGGCTTTAAACCTAGGATCAAGCACGGTGGGCAAAATGTAGTGCTCTGATTTCAACAGATTGACCACCCTTGAATCCTGGCAAAGCGAATGAGGGGCTCCATCCACAAAGCCCACATACTTTGCGGAATCACTCCGTCTTAGCTCCTCCTTCAATTTCTCCAGCTGCTTCTGCAAATGCCTGATGAGGGGAATGACAGGACTCAAGCTGGCATTGTCTGAACTGACTTCACGTGTGGCAAGTTCGAAGGGTTGGAGAACCTTGCACAAGATGAAACTCATTCTCCACTGCGCTTGAGTCAGGTGCATTCCCCCTCCTTTTCCTATATCATATATGGATGTATAGGCATAAATAGCCTTTTGCTGCTCGTCCATCCTCTGAAGCATATAGAGTGTTGAATTCCACCTCGTTACCACCTCTTTCTTCCGGTGATGGCAGGGCAGGTTCAGGAGTGTTTGCTGTTGCTCCAGTCTTCGGCACGTGGTGGCTGTATGCAATTTTTCGGGCCACCGACAGCATCTCCTGCAAGCCCCTGCCATTTAAAAAAAAAATCTGAACCACCAAATTAATTGTATGTGCAAAACATGGGACGTGCTGGAATTTGCCCACATGTGATGCACGCACAATGGGGGTAATTCCAAGTTGAATTACCCCAGAATTACCCCAGCTATCAGTGGCATTGTCCGATTTCACAAATCCCCAGGAGAGTCTAATTGGGGTAAGCCATTGTGCAATGATGTCCCTCACTTTCCGTAAGAGGTTGTCAGCGGTGTGCCTCTTTCGAAAAGTGGTGATACATAGCGTAGCCTGCCTAGGAACGAGTTGGCATTTGCGATATGCTGCTACTGCTGCCGCTGCTGTTGTTGCTGCGGGAGGCCATACATCTACCCAGTGGGCTGTCACAGTCATATAGTCCTTAGTTTGCCCTGTTCCACTTGTCCACATGTCCGTGGTTAAGTGGACAGTGGGTACAACTGCATTTTTTAGGACACTGAGGGCACTTTTTCTGATGGCTCTGTACATTCTCGGTATCGCCTGCCAAGTGAAGTTGAACCTAGATGGGATTTGGTACTGGGGACACACTACCTCAAGCATGGCATATACCGGACGCATGTCTAAAACCAACATAGCTGTCAAAGCCTCAGTTATCCCCTTTGCAAAAGGATGACTGCTGTCATATTTCATCTTCCTCACAAAGGACTGTTGGACAGTCAATTGCTTAGTTGAAGTAGTACAAGTGGTCTTCCGACTTCCCCTCTGGGATGACGATTGACTCCCAGCAGCAGCAACAGCAGCGGCACTCAAGGATCCAGCAGCAACAACAGCAGCGGCACTCAAGGATCCTCCGGAGGAATCCCGGTTAGGAGAGGATCCTCAGTCTTGACAGTGACATGGCCTGCAGGACTACTGACATTCCTGACTGAGGAGGAAGTTGACGTTAAGGTAGTTGGTGGTGTGGCTTGCAGGAGCTTAGGTACAAGAGGAAGAAGGGATTGAGGTGTCAGTGGACTGCTTACCCTCTTACCCAAAGTTTCACAACTTAACACTGACTTCTTATGAATACGCTGCAGGTGACGTATACTGGAGGAGGTTCCTAGGTGGTTGACATCCTTACCCCTACTTATTACAGATTGACAGAGGCAACACACGGCTTGACACCTGGTGTACGGATTTGTGGAGAAATATTTCCAGACCACAGAGGTGGCTTTTTTGGTATTTTGCCCAGGCATCACAATGGGCTTCTTCATCCCATGGACAACTGGTGTTTCCCCCGGTGCCTGATTTAAACAAACCACATCACCATCAGAATCCTCATCATCAACTTCCTCCTCAGCGGCAGCAACACCCATATCCTCATCCTGGTTTACTTCACCAGTGACATCTTCAATTTGAATATCAGGAACTGGACTGTGGGTGCTCCTTCCAGCACTTGCAGAGGGCGTACAAATGGTGGAAGGAGCCACCTCTTCCCGTCCAGTGTTGGGAAGGTCAGGCATCGCAACCGCCGACACACTTGGACTCTCCTTGGGGATTTGTGATAACATCTTAGAACGCACAGTTCTTTGCTGTGCTATTTCCAGCTTAACTCTTATAATTTTTCTAGTGGGAGGATGAGGGCTTCCATTGTCATGTGAAGCTGAACCACTAGTCATGAACATAGGCCAGAGCTTTAGCCGTTCCTTGCCACTCCATGTCATAAATGGCATATTTGCAAGTTTACGTTTCTCCTCAGACCATTTAAATTTCTTTTTTTGGGTCTTTTTACTGAACTTTGGCTTTTTGGATTTTAAATGCCCTCTACTATCACATTGGGCATCGGCCTTGGCAGACAACGTTGATGGGATTTCATCGTCTATGTCATGACTAGTGGCAGCAGCTTCAGCACTAGGAGGAAGTGGTACTTGATCTTTCCCTATTTTATCCTTCAAATTTTTGTTCTCCATTATTTTTCTGGAGTTTTATAACAATATGCGGTACAGGAGAGCATACCTCTACACCACACAGGGCAAGCCCTGTGAAAATTATTTGGATTAAATATTAATAACCCCTTTATTTGGAGTAAATAATATACAGCACAGGACAGCACCACTGAATTTATATGGCAGCACCACTGGACTGGATTTATACGGCAGTACCACTAGAATTATACAGCAATATCACTAGACTGGATTTATACGCCAGTACCACTGGAATAATACAGCAGGCCTGGAATTATATGGCAGGACCACTGGATTTATACACTAGTACCACTGGAATTATATACGGCAGGATCACTGGAATTATGTGCCAGTACCACTGGAATTATACGGCAGGATCACTGGAATTATGTGCCAGTACCACTGGAATTATACGGCAGGATCACTGGAGTTATATGCCAGTACCACTGGATATATATTGCAGTACCACTGGACATATACGGCAGTATCACTGGACTGGATTTATATGCCAGTAACACTGGAATTATACAGCAGGATCACTGGAATTATACGCCAGTACCACTGGATTTATATGGCAGTACCACTGGACATGTACGGCAGTATCACTGGACTGGAGTTATACATCAGTACCACTGGAATTTTATGGCAGGATCACTGGAATTATACAGCAGGATCACTGGATTTATACGGCAGGATCACTGGAATTATACAGCAGGATCACTGGACTGGAATTATACGCTTGTACCACTGGAATTATATGGCAGGATCACTGGATTTATATGCCAGAACTACTGGAATTATACGCCAGGATCACTGGAATTATACGGCAGGATCACAGGAATAATATGGCAGGACCACTGGATTTATACACTAGTACCACTGGAATTATATGGCAGGATCACTGGAATTATATTCCAGTACCACTGGAATTACACGGCAGGATCACTGGAATTATATGCCAGTACCACTGGAATTATACGGCAGGATCACTGAAATTATACGGCAGGATCACTGGAATTATACGGCAGGATCACAGGAATTATACGGCAGGACCACTGTATTTATACACTAGTACCATTGGAATTATATGGCAGGATCACTGGAATTGTATGCCAGTATCACTGGAATTATACGGCAGGATCACTGGAATTATACGCCAGTACCACTGGAATTATACGGCAGGATCACTGGAGTTATATGCCAGTACCACTGGATATATATGGCAGTACCACTGGACATATACGGCAGTATCACTGGACTGGATTTATATGCCAGTACCACTGGAATTATACAGCAGGATCACTGGAATTATACGCCAGTACCACTGGATTTATATGGCAGTACCACTGGACATGTACGGCAGTATCACTGGACTGGACTTATACATCAGTACCACTGGAATTATGTGCCAGTACCACTGGAATTATACGGCAGGATCACTGGAATTATACGCCAGTACCACTGGAATTATACGGCAGGATCACTGGAGTTATATGCCAGTACCACTGGATATATATTGCAGTACCACTGGACATATACGGCAGTATCACTGGACTGGATTTATATGCCAGTACCACTGGAATTATACAGCAGGATCACTGGAATTATACGCCAGTACCACTGGATTTATATGGCAGTACCACTGGACATGTACGGCAGTATCACTGGACTGGACTTATACATCAGTACCACTGGAATTATACGGCAGGATCACTGGACTGGAATTATACTCTTGTACCACTGGAATTATATGGCCGGATCACTGGATTTATACGCCAGAACTACTGGAATTATACGGCAGGATCACTGGAATTATACGCCAGTAACACTGGAATTATACGGCAGGATCACTGGATTTATACGCCAGTACCAATGGAATTATACGGCAGGATCTCTGGATTTATACGCCAGTGCCACTGGAATTATACGGCAGGATCACTGGACTTATACGGCAGGATCACTGGAATTATACGGCAGGATCACTGGAATTATACAGCAGGATCACTGGATTTATACACCAGTACCACTGGAATTATATGGCAGGATCACTGGAGTTATATGCCAGTACCACTGGAATTATACGGCCGGATCACTGGAATTATACGGCAGTACCACTGGACATATACGGCAGTATCACTGGACTGGAGTCATATGCCAGTACTACTGGAATTATACAGCAGGATCACTGGATTTATACAGCAGTACCGCTGGACATATACGGCAGTATCAATGGACACATACAACAGTGTCAAAGTCAGAAAAATATCTCTATGCACACTACCATATTTGCACCTCACACAGGTCCGTGCTGCGCATGCGTACGCTCTCCCGTACGTGCGCATACTCACAGTCGCGGGCACCCGCAGGCGCATGGTATGCGTATTTACGGTAGAGTTTATGCGATCGTAGCGTGCGACTCAATCATTACATATTTTCACTATATAATGTATTTTGTAGATCATGGTCCCTTTGATAGATTCTGCAAGTTTGGTTAATATAGAATGTTCATGAACAGAGAAATCCCTCTTTGTTTGATACGAAGGGTCAGACAGGAGTAATACAGTGGTGTTTAGTACCCATCGGAAGAGTATTTAAATAGCAATATTCCGGTGTTGGTTTGAAGCAGATCAATCGCCCGTGTGAATAGTTATGGACATAAGAAGTTTATGAACATTTACTTTATTTGCACTTTATTACCCATGCGGCGGGAAACCCAGTTTCCCTCCCACCTGAGCTGTTGGAAATAGTCACAGCCCACCTGTATGAATCAACCTATGACCTTTTGTTATAATGCGAAGCCGAATTCCTGTGTCCAATGAACAATAAGATTGTAGGGACCATTGAATTGCATTGTGTGTGGGGCATAAATAGGCAGGCCGACCATATCCTGTTCACTCTCTTCAACGGTTCTCATTGCTGATAATCGGGAGCTGGATATCGAGGCGCATGCGATCGTTTCCCCTTGTGCGTAAGTGTTTCTCCGCAACTATATTGATCTTCTTGTTATTGTGGGCCAATCTCTCTCAATTTCTCTCTCTCTCTCTCTCCTTCTCTCTCTCTCACTCATTTTCCCTTAAATTGTATTGTATTGTATTTCCTGTGTAGTTATCTGGTTAGGTAGTCTATGTTATATTGTAGTGTATGACTTGTATTGTGTTTAACTCTTTTGCAAGTATAGCATTCATAATATATATTTTAGGCGTTGGACCCTGAGCACGGTATCTGTGTGTTTCTTATAGTATTAAGTATTCTCAGAGCGTCGGTGACGCTCAAACAGCTTTTAAGGTAATAAGGTTATACTGTGTTGCATTTACTCTCTAATATTACACTAAGGTTTTACTGCACAATACACTGTTTATGGTTTAGATACAAAGGTTTAATATAGTGAGCGTCAGCTCCGCTGGTGATCTCCTCGTGGTCCCGAGCGTTCGCTACGCTATAGCGAATCATTACTTTAGTTAACAGCCAATAACGTGCCTGCCTGTGATCTCTTGGCCGTGAGTGAACGTGACGCTTGAGCGTCTCGATCACGGCAAAGCGATTGTTACGCAACTAGCGTACCCTTACGGTACTTCATACATAAATAGCGTACAGTGTTCTTAGACCTCATAAAGGGTATTATATACGATAAATATTTAGCTTTATCAATTGGCGGCTCGCCCTGTCCTTCACATATCTGCACTAGGTAATTTCAGCAGACATTATCCAGCAGCAAAGGGCGGGAGATCATATTCCTCGTAGTGCTGTTTGGATAAGCGTCTGCTTCTCTTAGTAAAGGGTGCTGAAGGAATCCGGGAACCGGAGGTAAGAACAAAACAATAGTGTCTTTTTAAAACTGTTTATTTTTCTGTCTTGCGTACACACGCACGCACACATATTATATATCTGCATTTCCTTTTCATTGGTGTATTTTCGTATGTCACTCTCCTATTTGCCAGTTCTATAGTTGATAAACGTATAAATTGTGTTACGGTGGATCTTTGCTTTGCGTACACGTGTCTCTAACAAAAGACTGAGACTTGCGTACGCAATCCAAGGGCCGACGCACGCAGCGTATATTACGCAACGGAGCGTACGGGTACGCCCACGTAACTCAAATCACAAGTTTTTTTTTCTCTCCTCTCAAAGCGATAAGTAGCGCCACGCGGTAAATAACGCCAGGCGATAAATCGCACAAAATTTTTTTTTTAATTCCAAATTTAAATTAATAGATCCTTCTCCTAATTTGTAACACATCTGGTCTAAAGAGACATTTCTGCGCAGAAATAGAAATAGAAACAAAAGTGTATATGCGGTGAGTGAGTGTTTGTTTTTAAAATTTTTAAGGTTGAACCACAAGAAAAGTCGAGTACTCGTGAGGTACATGCGTGTAAGTGACGTACATGGTGGCTAGGGAGGCATCCCTGGTTAAATATACAATTTGAGCATTAGAGTGTAGCAGACCAGGAGGTCATACTGTAACAGACCAGGAGGTCATAGCAGACCAACAGGTTCAGGTAGAGCAGACAAGGAAGTCCGCTATACAGTCCACAGGCACAACACCAAGAAAGGGTTGGTGCAACACCCATATAGGCCATATAAGCTCTGGCTGAAGGAATTCGCAGCCGAAATTTTCGATTCCACTGGTCGCTCAGTACATAAGATTAGTTGCTTGTGTACTAAACGATTGTACCGCACGTAATTGTGTGCATTAGTAAACCTGACCGGTACTATTTGTGTACGAAGGTCATAAACGCTATTTGTACATTCTAACGTGATTTGTGTAACTTTTTTTTATTTTAAGGGAAGTTCGCTGCTCACTCAGGAACTATCCAGCAACCAATAGTTACTGGAAAGAGTAAGTGTTCTTCGGAGCACCCTCACAGGTTCCAGTAAATAGAGGTTCAGGTCGCAGGGGCCCTAGGTCGAGTACGCCAGCACCATATCGGTGTGATCAGGTCGTATTGGTCGGCGTGGGCGAGTGAGTGGGGTACTCGGTAAACCGCCACCGTCAGCCTATTTTGGACATTTGGTTTGCGTAAGGGTTGGTTAAATAAAGCAACACCTTCGAACTATGGGGGCCACTTGTTCAGGTAGGGGGCGATCAACCTCGGTTAGGGTTGATTCAGTGAACCGACCAATTGGGTCGGCAAGGTATGTAATGTGTGAGAAATACGGAAGTCACACAGAAGCTTTATGTGATGAATGGGAGAGAATGACAGTACATGACGGGGAGAAATTCCCAAGAGTAGGTAGCTTCAGCACAGAAGTGTTAACGAATTTAAGGAGAAGGATATGTCTCATTAAATCAACAAAGAGACGGATCAAACATTACGATTATTTGCAGTTGTGGCAGCAGGAAGGTGACATACAGAGAGGATTGGCTCAGGCGGCGGGATCTGGCTCAATCAGAAAACTGATAGCCACGGCCCCACCGCCACCATACATATCAGGAGAGAAATTGGTTGCGGAGAATGACGCACTAAGGTGTAACACACAGCAACTGTATAAATGTTAAAGATAATGTTAACCAATTAACCAACGCAAGTATTAACCCGTGCAAGTTGTACCCTGTTTTGAACTTTCCTCAGGAGTGTGATCAAGAAGACGAATCGGCAACAATTTCAGCGCTCTCTCTAGCAGCCACCATAGCAGAGACCACAGTAGGCACAGCTCCACCCACGAGATTAGTAACAAAGGCCCCTAGCGGAGGGATAGGTGAGGTCGTGTCTACAGGTAAGTACGGCACCATACACTATGCTGAAGCCATTTCACCACAGGCTGTAGAACCCACACAGAGTGATGTTGTTAGAGTTAATCCTGTTAGGGTAATAGCTGTTCCAAATGGGAAAACTGACACAACAGGGGTCACCCCTGTGAGGAACATTGCCATGTATAGCCCATTTTCCAGAATGGAATTAAGGACCATCGTGTCTGAATTCCCTGACCCTAGAAAAGATTTAGTTGCCAGTCAAAAATACATCAGAGACTTAGGTAACACTGTAGAGCCCAACAATAAAGACTGGCAGATATTGCTGAGAGCATGTTTACCCTCCAATGTTGACGCAACTCAATTTTTAGCTGATTGCGGATTAGATCAGGATGTACCTCTTACAGATGTGTACAACAAAGACAATGTAAAAAGAATAAACTTACAGTTAAAAGAATATTTCCCAGCGGTAGTCAGATGAAACAAGATATTCTCCATTAAACAGAAGGAGTCAGAGACAGCTGCAGAGTATTTTCACAGAGCATTATCAGAAATGGCAAAATACACAGGCATAGAGGACATTAAAACAAACATAAACCATCGAGAAGTAGCAGTATCGGTACTGATGGATGGTTTAAAAGAGTCATTGAAGACTAGGGTACAGACCACACAACCATGTTGGCGAGGTCTGTCTGTGGCTACTTTGAGAGAGGCTGCTATTGATCACGATAGGAACATCACCAGACACAGGGAACAACAAAGTGATAAGTTAATGGCCGTAAGTATACAGGCCCTGACCACAAGGCAGCCTTTGTTTGTATCACCAAACCCTGTGGGTAAGTCAAGTGTGGTTACTTGTTATTCTTGTCATAAACAGGGACACATGGCACGAGATTGTAGAGTAAAGAATGTACGAAACTCATACCAACCCCCTAGACAACGACACGACACACGACATTGGGAGCAAGGTCCGCAGAAACGGAGTTATGAGCCACATGCAGGGGAAACAAAAAGATACCCCCCAAACAGAGATTGGCAAACCTCTGGTAGTTCCCAGCTAACTCCCTCACAAGTAGTTGCTGCCAGCGGGATTCAGGGAGGTCACCATACCCAATAGGGGTGTGGCCATACCTGTAATCTGCAGCCAGTAAAATTGATTGCAAGTCTTGGAAGTGAACCAGAAATTGCAATCAATGTAGCTGGTAAATCATTAAACTTTCTTGTAGACACAGGGGCGGCCAAATCAGTGATAAATTCGACAGTGGGCATGAGGACCACTGGTAGGACAATTCCAGCCATGGGAGTAACAGGAGTAGTCCAGCATTACCCTGTTAGCAAACCAGCAGAGATTACAATAGGGCCTTTACATACCAAGCATTCCTTTTTGCTGGCTGCATCGGCACCGACCAATCTCCTGGGAAGAGACTTACTGTGTAAAATGGGGTGCGTCATTTATTGTACTCCTGAAGGTGTATTCTTGGACATACCTGAGAATCACGCTCAGGAAGTACGAGACATGTTAGACTCCCCGTCAAAATTAATGTCACATACCATTATGACAAATAGGACTCCCTCCCAAGTAGAAGAAATGACATCTCAGATACCAGAGTCACTTTGGACTAAAGATGGACAGGACACTGGATTAATGGCAAACGTAGCTCCGGTAGTTGTACAAGTAAAAGATGGTAGGATAGCTCCAAAAATCCCACAGTACCCTCTGAAGCCAGAGGTGGAGTTAGGAGTTTACCCAGTAATAGAGCGCTTGCTACAACAGGGCATTCTGGTAAGAACGTCCAGCACTGCTAATAGTCCCATCTTCCCTGTGAAAAAGAGTGGGGGGAGGGGTTACCGGCTAGTGCAGGATCTAAGGGGGATTAACAAAATAGTTGAGAGTCAGTTCCCCGTAGTGCCAAATCCAGCTGTCATCCTAATGCAAATCCCTCCCACTGCGAAATTTTTCACTGTTATTGACCTCTGCTCCGCTTTCTTTTCGGTACCTCTGCACCCTGACAGTCAATATTTGTTCGCATTTACATACAGAGGAGTCCAATACACATGGACTCGATTACCACAAGGATTCATAGATAGCCCAAGTATATTTTCTCAGGCTTTGCATGATTGTTTACAGTCTTTCCAACCAGTGAGTGGATCAGTATTAATACAGTACGTGGATGATCTACTACTGTGTTCTGATTCATTGGAGGCATCCCTGAAGGATACGAAACAGCTCCTGTTTCATCTTTCAGACACAGGACACAAGGTTTCCAAAGACAAGTTGCAATTATGCCAAACTAAGGTAAAATATTTGGGACACTGTTTAACACAAGGACTGAGACACCTGACCGCTGATAGAATTCAAGCAATTAGAGACATGACTCTGCCACAAACCCAGCAACAGATCAGAACATTTTTAGGAATGTGTGGGTATTGCCGTAACTGGATCCCAGGGTTTTCCATCCTAGCGTTACCTTTGCAGGAGATGGTCTCCTCAAACAAACCTGATCGGATTTCGCACACAGACGAGTCTGAGGCAGCATTTGAGAGACTTAAACAGTGCCTAACGCAGGCACCAGCATTAGGTATGCCGGACTATGGGAAACCCTTTGAACTATACGGAACAGAAAGTGCTGGTTGCGCGGCAGGCGTACTAACCCAAAAGCACGGTGATGCTAGCAGGCCAGTAGCATATTACAGCGCTCAGCTAGACACAGTAGCGCGATCCCTCCCCACATGCTTGCGAAGCGTTGCTGCGATAGCATTGCTAGTAACGAAAAGCGAAGACATCGTGCTAGGTCACAACCTCACAATTCATACACCGCATGCAGTGTCAGCCTTGTTAAATTCTGCCCAAACCAGGCACGTCTCATCAGCGCGGTTTACAAGATGGGAATTGACACTAATGGCCCCCGTAAACATCACCATAAGGAGATGCAGTGCATTAAATCCTGCAACATATCTCCCAAGTGTGTCTGGACAGACCCAAAGGGTGGAGGATGAGAGTACTGGGGAAGGAGGAGTTAATACAAAGGAAGACACTCATGATTGTATAGAATATTTGACCCAAAATTTTACCGCAAGGCCTGACATCAGTGACAACCCACTGGAAGATGCAGAACTTACGTTCTACACGGACGGTAGTTGTCATAGACAGTCAGACTCGGGAGACTTGTGTACTGGATACGCAGTCGTAGATGACCAAGGCACCATAGAAGCGGAACCGCTAGGCCCACCTCACTCAGCCCAGGTTGCTGAACTGGTCGCCCTAACCAGAGCATGTGAATTGGCTAAGGGCAAATCAGCCAATATCTACACCGATTCTAGATACGCATTCGGGGTAGTCCATGATTTCGGAGCCCTATGGCGCCTCAGAAATTTCATGACGGCAGCTGGTACACCGGTAGCGCATGCAGCTCACATAAAAAGGCTTCTAACAGCGATACAGGAACCCGACAGAGTGGCTGTTATCAAATGTAAAGCACATACATATAGCCAAGACCCAGTATCGCTTGGTAACAGCCGAGCAGACGAAGCAGCTAAGTTAGCAGCTGCTACCCCCAGACAGACAGACAGACACCACACAACTGATGGTATTTAATACCATCAACACACAGAAGTTGTGTGAGATGCAAAATTTGTGTTCCACACAGGAAAAGGCAGTCTGGAAGGCAAAGGGATATGGCCAGGAGTCCTCAGGACTCTGGACGGATGGACAAGGTAAACCGGTGGCCCCCAGAACATACCTTCCATGTTTGGCTGAGGCAGCTCACGGGCTGACTCATCTAGGCAAGGAAGGGATGTGCAAGTTGGTAAGAGCATATTGGTGCGCCCCAGGATTCTCCTCTCATGCGAGTAAAAGAGCCATGTCGTGCCTTACCTGTTTGAGAAAGAATATTGGAAAGGCAATACCTACAGAACCATCCCATATCCCACCTGCCGGCGGCCCTTTCCAGGTAATACAGATTGACTTCATTCAATTACCCCCTTGTCGAAATTTGAAATATGTACTTGTTTGTATAGATGTTTTCTCAAATTGGGTCGAAGCATTTCCAGCGGCCACAAATACCGCTATGTTTACTGCGAAGAAAATTGTGCAGGAATTTGTATGTAGATATGGTATCCCTAGAATTATCGAAAGTGATAGGGGTACCCATTTTACAGGTGATGTCTTTCAAGGAATGTGTAAATTGATGGGAATTGATAGCAAGCTGCATACTCCATACCGTCCACAGGCGAGTGCGAAAGTGGAAAGAGTGAACAGCACTATTAAAAATAAACTGAGTAAAGTGATGGCAGAGACAGGATTGACATGGCCAGAAGCTTTACCCATTGTACTGTACAGCATCAGAACCACTCCCAGGTCCCCTCTTAATCTGTCTCCCTTTGAAATCTTGTTTGGTCGACAACCGCATGTTATGATTAACCCTCAGGATGATTTGAAGTGTAACAATGAAGTAACTGTAAAATACTTGATTAACATGAGTAAACAGTTGAGGAATCAAAATGATAATCTGAAGTTAGTGATTCCTGATTTACCAGATAGTAATTGTCATGACATTGAACCTGGGGATTATGTAATGATACGGAATTTTCTACGCTCAGGTTGCCTTATTGACAGATGGGAAGGACCATACCAGGTCTTATTGACTAGCACTACAGCATTGAAGGTTGCTGAGAGAGAGACTTGGGTTCATTCGTCCCACTGTAAGAAGGTCGTTGATCCAGAGAAGTCCTGTGATAAGGAACAGACGGTAGAGGTTGTATCACTAGAGTGTCTGTTCCAGGAGGACTAAGGCGGCACCTGAGCATCGAGAACCACAAGATCAAAAGCAGTTGTCGATCCCCTGTCCCCTTTTATTGTTTTTCTCCACTTCCCATCCCCTCTCCCTCAAATTATTTTTCCCCCCTTCTCATTCTTCTTCGTCTCCTCCAAAGATGGACTTGCCTCAAGAGACTGTGATCCGGATTTTCCTGTTGACCATGATGTTGACCAGAGCAGTCTGTTCCGGCGAGAGTACCATGGAGGTCGAGAGAGGTTCTGGAATGGGTTCTGATGATAAAGATGGAGGCGTAGTTTTCCGAGAACAACATAATCAACAAGCAAAGGCGAGTATCAGAAAACGATCCGATAGCATTGACCATAGAAGGAATTGTGAAGGATTGTTAGCTGAAGAAAACTGTATCTGTAGGCTCTGTAACAATGTCATTGAGGATGGGTGCATTAAGAAATGCCAATCCAGTTTTAATATCCATATGGACCGGCATCCATTGAGTGACTATCACTCCTTAGTGGGTAATGTGTTAAACAAAACGGATTGTTGGGTATGCTCTCAAGTACCTCAGGGTCATAGCAAATCAGGGCTAGTACCATTTCCTTTAACGATAGAGGAGGTACTTGAGTTAAATGGTGGGAGACCGGTGGACCGGAGGTTTAATATCTCCAGCCCTCCTAGTTTGAAGCTCCACCAATACCATGTGGATAGGTCCCTATTATGTTTCAACATCTCCAATCCCCAAAAACCGGGAAATTGGGAAGTGTCATGGAGTAACCACACCATGACCTTTTCGCATAGAGCAGATAGAATGCCTACAGATACAGAGCTTGTACGCCACATAGCCAGTAGAGGAAAATCTTTCCGGTATAGGTATACCTTAGGAAATAGGATTACTAAAGTTGGAGAGGTATCACCAGGATACTGTGCACATATCGTACAACCTGATACGTGTACTAAGCAGATGGAAGAATTAGGGTTAGGAGATTTCACATGGAAGGTGTGTAATATGGTTATGTCCTACTCCGTCCCATATGTTCTCCCCGATGATGCATATTTCATATGCGGGAGAAAGGCGTACAAGTGGCTTGCCCCAAACTCTGAAGGATTGTGTTATATTGGAAAAGTACTGCCTGAAGTAATGACTGTATCACATGACAAAATGAAAGACATACACCATGGTGCCCAAGCTCCTTATACTCACACCCATTACGAGCACGTTGTTAAAAGGCACCTGATAGAGAAGACAGAGCATCCGGCCTCTGATCTGATAAGTGAATCCACCGGGATTCAATTCTTAATCGCGTTAGATTTCACCCGCACCGCTAGAGGAGTGCTGAATTATAAATACATTTCTGCGCTCGCCAATTTGTTAGATAATATCACTGAAATGTATGATGACACGTTTAGGTATACTGGAAGAGAACTTCAGGCTTACAAAACAGAACTGGTACAGCATAGAATGGTTCTCAATTACCTCACAGCAGTGACAGGCGGATATTGTGTCACACTGGCAACACAATACGGCGTGAAATGTTGCACATATATTACGAATAGCACCGAGGATCCAGTCGAGGTCATAGACCAAAAGATGGACGATATTCTCCAATTGAAGTGGGAATTTCGCAGGAGACACAATCTCACTCTTGCTGCTGTAGGTAATGAGCTGACTGGTTGGGTGTCATGGTTGAACCCGCGAAATTGGTTTTCTGGTTTAGGAGACTGGGCTCAAGGAGTCATAATGGATGTTGGGAAGTTTCTCCTATGTATCTTAGGTGTTGTCATATCGATTGGATTGATATTTAGATGCGGTCAGGCTTTAATGAAGTGCAATCATCGTACTAGGGTAATGAGTTTAAGGAGTGAGGAAACTGTAATTAACCTGGACTTGATTTATGACCCAAATGTAGAAACAATGATGTGATGAAAATGCGATTTCTACGGTCCGTTTCTTTCACCTGTTTTTCTGTTTTCTCCAAGGTAACAAGACCCACTTGGACGAGGAATTTGATGAGCCGATATACAGACAACAGAGGGATTAAAGAAGAAGTTTGACAACCTGATACACAGATTTTTGATGAACTATGCCATGGATCCCCAGTTTCCCTAGAAATTTTAAAATTACGCTAGCCCAACACTTTTGTAAATCTATGGACATTGACAGCTTTTGCTCGCACCTTATGGGCAAAAGCACAAAGAAGACTGCATTCAACAGACACCAAACAAGACCTCAATCGACGACTGTACATTTACCTGACATAGAATACCACCGCATTTACCGTAATTATGTCTTTTCTTCATTTCTACAACCCTCAGGTAATGACACACATAGTCGATAGGGAATACAGGCACAGATATCAGCAATCACATATCTCCCCCATTCATGTATCATCAACTAAAATGTGCTCCCCCATTTTGTTACAACCAAAGCCAAAAAGAGCTCGGTAAAGTTTGACAGCCCATCCACAGACCCGTACCACGGGATAAGAAGGAATTCACATGTATACTTCGCAATACCTCGAAGCTTGATTTAAAACACGTACGGCACGATGATACATGACCCCCAAGCACGGATTCATACACACATGCTTCTGCTATCTCACTAGGTCATACCCTTTTCCTACCATCTCCTCTCCTCCCTTACCCAACCATGTAAATGTATTAACCCCTAACATATATTTTTCTCTTTTTGAAATGTTTTCAGGAAGTGGCAGTTATTGTTGACTGCCAAAGGGTGGACTGTCAAAGTCAGAAAAATATCTCTATGCACACTACCATATTTGCACATCACACAGGTCCGTGCTGCGCATGCGTACGCTCTCCCGTACGTGCGCATACTCACAGTCGCGGGCACCCGCAG
The DNA here is from genome assembly GCF_028390025.1 of Pseudophryne corroboree. Classification (NCBI taxonomy): domain Eukaryota; kingdom Metazoa; phylum Chordata; class Amphibia; order Anura; family Myobatrachidae; genus Pseudophryne; species Pseudophryne corroboree. Next base: position 534,881,353 of record NC_086448.1, read on the forward strand.
GCGTATGGTATGCGTATTTACGGTAGAGTTTATGCGATCGTAGCGTGCGACTCAATCATTACATATTTTCACTATATAATGTATTTTGTAGATCATGGTCCCTTTGATAGATTCTGCAAGTTTGGTTAATATAGAATGTTCATGAACAGAGAAATCCCTCTTTGTTTGATACGAAGGGTCAGACAGGAGTAATACAGTGGTGTTTAGTACCCATCGGAAGAGTATTTAAATAGCAATATTCCGGTGTTGGTTTGAAGCAGATCAATCGCCCGTGCGAATAGTTATGGACATAAGAAGTTTATGAACATTTACTTTATTTGCACTTTATTACCCATGCGGCGGGAAACCCAGTTTCCCTCCCACCTGAGCTGTTGGAAATAGTCACAGCCCACCTGTATGAATCAACCTATGACCTTTTGTTATAATGCGAAGCCGAATTCCTGTGTCCAATGAACAATAAGATTGTAGGGACCATTGAATTGCATTGTGTGTGGGGCATAAATAGGCAGGCCGACCATATCCAGTTCACTCTCTTCAACGGTTCTCATTGCTGATAATCGGGAGCTGGATATCGAGGCGCATGCGATCGTTTCCCCTTGTGCGTAAGTGTTTCTCCGCAACTATATTGATCTTCTTGTTATTGTGGGCCAATCTCTCTCAATTTCTCTCTCTCTCTCTCTCCTTCTCTCTCTCTCACTCATTTTCCCTTAAATTGTATTGTATTGTATTTCCTGTGTAGTTATCTGGTTAGGTAGTCTATGTTATATTGTAGTGTATGACTTGTATTGTGTTTAACTCTTTTGCAAGTATAGGATTCATAATATATATTTTAGGCGTTGGACCCTGAGCACGGTATCTGTGTGTTTCTTATAGTATTAAGTATTCTCAGAGCGTCGGTGACGCTCAAACATCTTTTAAGGTAATAAGGTTATACTGTGTTGCATTTACTCTCTAATATTACACTAAGGTTTTACTGCACAATACACTGTTTATGGTTTAGATACAAAGGTTTAATATAGTGAGCGTCAGCTCCGCTGGTGATCTCCTCGTGGTCCCGAGCGTTCGCTACGCTATAGCGAATCATTACTTTAGTTAACAGCCAATAACGTGCCTGCCTGTGATCTCTTGGCCGTGAGTGAACGTGACGCTTGAGCGTCTCGATCACGGCAAAGCGATTGTTACGCAACTAGCGTACCCTTACGGTACTTCATACATAAATAGCGTACAGTGTTCTTAGACCTCATAAAGGGTATTATATACGATAAATATTTAGCTTTATCAGCAGTATCACTGGACTGGATTTATACGCCAGTACTACTGGAATTATACGGCAGAACCACTGGATTTATACGGCAGTACCGCTGGACATATACAGCAGTATCACTGGACATATACAGCAGCACAGGGACACCACAACTGGACTGATGCAGGACAACACAGCACCACTGCAATGGACTGGACTTATACAGCAGCACTGGACATATGGCAGCAGAGGACACCACCACTGTGACTGGACTGATGCAGCACAAGACACCACCACTGAACTGATGCAGCACAACACAGCACCACTGGACTATACTTTTACAGCTGCACTGGACATATGGCAGCAGAGGATGCAACCACTGTGACTGGACTGATGCAATATATGACACTAACACTGAACTGATGCAGGACACTGAGGACGGAGACATGTCCTCTCTTTACACACTCCAATGCCGTAGTGAAAATGGAGGCGACTTATATGGAATCCAAACCCCACGAGAATCCGACAGCGGGATGATGACGTTTTGCCTCGTTCTGGTTACCGAGTCAGGCGGGAAAACCTGAGCCTGACTTAGATCTGGGCTCAGGTGTTGACGTTCGGGTGGGTTCGGTTCTCTGAGAACCGAACCCGTTCATCTCTACTTTATACTCCAAACCTCCAGACTCTAATCAGGATGATGTTGAGAAGTTCTGGGTGAACTTACCCATCCCACAGGTCCCTGCTGACCTTTTAGATTCCCTTATAAAACCCATATCAGACAAAGAGGTGTCCCAAACAATAAAACACTTGAAACCAGGCAAGGCACTCGGCCTGGACGGGTACACCTCAGAATTTTATAGAATACTCCTAAATTGACACCTATATTGACTGAATGTTTTAATAAGATTCTGCAGATGGAGCAGCTGTTATCCTATTTTAACTTCGCAACAATTAATGTCATATCCAAGCAAGGTAGGGACCTTTCGGACCCTGGATCCTTTTGTCCAATTTCATTATTGAACACCGATTATAAAATGATGACTAAGATTCTCGCTGATCGGTTGAAATATATTCTGCCACATATTATACATAAAAACCAATTGGGATTTATTTTAGGTAGAAGTTCTACATTAAATATTAGAAGAGTTCTTTCAGTGATATTGGAAGCTCAACACCCTACTCACATCTCAGACAGCGATCTTGGCGTTAGACGCCAAGAAAGCTTTCGATTTGGTCCATTAGGACCATTTATATACTTTTTTGTTGCGTGTTGGCTTTCCGGAGACTTTCATTAACATTTTAAAAATATTGTATACTAATCCAGAGACCCGTGTATTGTGCAATGGCTATCTATCAGATCCCTTTGTGATACAAAAAGGGACCAGGCAGAGATGCCCGCTCTCCTCCTTGTTATTTGCTATAGTGCTGGAACCACTGGCTCTTGCACTCAATCTCCCCTATATCAGGGGATCCAGATTGGGTTTGTCGATCTTTGCTTAGGATTATTTGCTGATGACATGATATTATTTATATCCAATCCATCCTATTATTTGCCGATAATCTTAGATACTATTGTACAATTTGGGATCATCTCTGGATACACAATTAATATGAATAAATCGGAAATTATGTTTTTGGGTCCGACCACACCACCTCTTGCAGTGACCGGGAATATTAAAATTGTTACTTCTCTTTTTAAGTATTTAGGGGTGCATACACCGAAAAAGATTTTGAAGTTATATTCTTTCAATTTTAAAACACACACAAAAAATACACCACTGTTTACATAGGCACTTACTGACAAAAAAGGAAGATTTTTTTCTTTTCCTTAATAACCTTCCTGATTTTGAAGTTCCTTAAATAAAAGAAATACACAAAATAGTGCAGATGGAATTATTCTATAAAGTAAGGATTAGGGGAGACGGTATCAGACTCCTACCAGAAAAGGTGGTCTACTCGAATGTAGACAAAAAAGCAACCATGTGGAGCGGACAGATGCCAGTCATGCAGTCTCCTAGTATTTCCCATAATCCTCCATACTGTATTTAGAAAAGACAGGGAAGAAAATTCTGCATAGTATAATACTGTATTTAGTTACATAAAAAGCATTTTAAAACAATAAAACACAATGTGGGTTTAGATTGGATTCTCACCAAAGATGTTAGTCTATATACAAGCTAGACCAAAATTGTGAATAAGCCACAGGCATCCCTGGACAGATGTTCCGCACACCGGTGTAGGTCCAAAAGAAATCCCCACAGCCTCCTCACCAATGCGTTTCGATACTACACAGGGTATCTTTTTCAAGGTATGAGGAGACATGCCACATATACCAATATTTAAACCCCCACCAATTGGGTTGGGATTCCATACCTAAAACCTAATACCAGACATGGAATTCCTAACCAACTAAAACATTGTGCACGCAATACACAGATAGAAGTCTAGTTTATCCATGTTTTTTTGAAAGTCCGACTGCTACAGCTGATGGTATTTGCTCCAATTTCCCGTGACTTCCAGAAGTCGCGGCTCCGATCTGCGTTTCACATAACGTCACTTCCAGTCTTTTTTGCATTCCAAAGACCGTCACTTCCGGTGACGTATTTCCTCCCTTCCCGATGTTTACAAATGTGATTTACAGCAGCCATCTTATTGGTTTCTCACACCTGATACCATAGCAGCACCATTATTAATTGGTGGAATAATGAACATATGAAAAAAATAGACAATATGTCAATATTTTATAAATCCAACATATACCATATCCTAGAGGCAATATACATCATATTTCATTAAAAATAGAAATAAATAAAATACACTCCATCAGAGAAACCATTTAACCTCAAAATCTTTATTGAGGCCATCTGGTATTAATGTTCTAAAATTAAATATAATTTCCATTTCAGTGCGTGCCAATTTAGAGATTGAATCTTGACACCTAATATTCTTATTAACATTTTTTAAACCATAAAAATGTAATATGTGTTTTGTGTCGCACTGATGCATATCTTTAAAATGGAGAGATAAGGCCTTTCAATGGGCGACTAGTTCTTCCTATATAAAATTTATTGCACCTACATTTTATTCCATAGATGATGTTGGAAGAATGACAAGTTAAAAAATCTCTGATGGAATGTTTTTTATCATTTATCATCAACTCCACCTTTTTATTCCCAAAACTATTAGGAATGGCTTTACATCCTACACAGATCCCACACAGATCCCACACTGATGAAAACCTTCGGTTAAAGTTGTCACTTTCTTAGGGGACCCTGGATGTAAACTCTTAACTAATTTATTTTTTAGGTTAGGTGCCCTCCTAAATATACAAATGGGTTCTTTAGGTAGATCTTGTCCAATTACCGGATCTTGTAATAATAGTGACCAATGCTTTTTTTTACTATTTTTTTAATTGAATGGTGTTGGGATGAAAAATTAGTTGTGAATGCCCACTTAAAATCCTCTGTCTTATTAGATTATTTTCTTTCATTACTCTTTTGGATAATTTCTTCCCTTTTAAGTTTATTAACTTTATTAAAGGCCTCCGAAACTTCCTCTTGCGCATACCCACTGGCTAAAAACTGACCACTCATCTCCTTTGCTTGGGATACGAAAACCTCTTCTTCAGAACAATTCTTTTTTAATCTCTGGAATTGTCCATATGGTATTGTTTTCAGCCAATTGTCATGATGACAACTTTGTCTATATATGTTCTGGAATCTGTGGGCTTACTATAGTTTTTTGTTTTAATCAGACCCTTTCTGACATATAGGGTGAGATTCAAATGATATATCACGCCCAATTTCCTTTCTAAAATTATCTCAGTTATCGCGCATATTGCACCCATAGTAATCAGGTTTTGCTGTGTAAAGGGTTAGGTGCCTCGCTACTCCAGACGTAGCAAGCTGAAATAATGATACAATGTCCCTGAGGGCAGAAACAGAACGAGTGTGGAAAGGGGTGAAAAGAATTGAATCCCACCCATATAGTTAGATCCAGAAAATGTACTTCCTGGATACTAATGTCGAAGGTAAGGCCTATATTCCTATCATTGTTATTAAGGAGGGAACAGAAAACATCCAACGTCTCTCTGTCCCCCATCCAAATGAAGAGGATATCATCGATGTATCTGTGCCAGGACACCAGGTTTTCCCCATATGGGTTGCTGGTCCAGATGGACCTTTGTTCCCAGCAACCCATAAAGCTGTTAGCATAACTTTGGGGCGAACCTAGTGCCCATGGCTGTACCCCACTACTGCAGGAAAAAATGATCTCTAAATACAAAAAAATTATTTAAAAGGATAACATTTATCTCTTCTATTATACAGTCCTGCAGATCTAGGGAGAGAGATGACACACAGAGAGCTTCTTTTACTGCCTCTATCCCATGATTATTATCAATATTAGTATATAACGAATTGACGTCAGCAGGAGCTAATTTAAAATCATCCTGCCACTGAATCCGCTCAAGGACACGTAATACGTCTCCCGTATCTTTTAAATGAGATGGAATCAATGCTACCAATTGTTGTAAATGATGATCTATATACTATATGGATGATCTATATATATCTATATCCAATCCCTGAGATAATGGGTCTCCCGGGGGTCTTTGTGGATTTTTATGGATTTTGGGGAGTACATAGATCGTTGGAGTTACTGGATCGTCTAATAAAAGGAATTTACACTCACTTTCTGATAATACCCCTTTTTTTACCATATTTATCCACAAGATCTTTCAATTGTAGCATTGCTTTCTTAGTAGGATCACCTCTTAACTTCCTATAGGTGTTCTAGTCTTCTAACTGATGGTAGATTTCTGCCTCGCAATCTTTCCTATCTAAAAAAAACAATACCTCCCCTTTTTGATAAGTACTTTATTTGAGGTTAATCTCTTTGCTGCCTCCTTTTCAATTTTAGATAAGTTAGGCTTAATTTTCTATAAGTTCAGTTTCTCTACATCCTCTTTTACCATAGCCCCAAAAGACTCAATGAAACATCCTTTCAGATATGAAGGAAAAAATTATGATTTAGGTTTAAAAGGGTATTTTTCCGAAACTATCTCATCTATTACTGCCTCAAAAAAATTTCAGTGTAAGTTTCCTTGTAAACTTTTGAAGATCTATGAAGAGGGGGCACATTTTAACCCCTTCTCTAATAGTGATCTTTCCCCTTCTAATAGAATGTTAGAGCTAAGATTGAATATTTTTACTCTACTTTTGGGAATATCGACGCTGTATTCTTTTTTCTTTTTATGGTAACGTTTCTTCCTGTTCTTTTACCTAAGCTTTGTTTTTCCCACCCCTCTAGTACCCCTATATTCCATATTTATCTTTGGTACAATGGTCCTCTCCCTCTCTCTAAAAAAAGGTGAGGAAAATTCATTTGACTGCAAAACTGAATATCGGTTGTTATCCTCATGAATCGGAGTCCATTCTTCCTTATCCCTTTTATTAATGTAATTACAATTCTCATGTGTCTCATGGGCATCAGATCCCAAACAAACTCTTTGGGACCTTTTCGGTCTCCACTTCCTCCATTGTCTCCATTCAGGGGTATGATAATTTCTTGTTACCTCATCATGATGTATATATCTCTGTTTATTTTGTCTGGATTCAAAATAATTAGTATTCCTTCTATATTCCCATACTCTACTTGATATTCTTGGTGTATTTTAAAGATCTCTACAGGGAGGAACGTGTTCTTTATCAAATCTTACTCTCCTTAGATCCACCGATTTACTGTGGACCCTCCTATTTTGTCCTTGTTGGGGTACTGATTCGTTTATATAGCTTGCCCCGTGAGACCCTTCCAATTCTTTTTTGTCCCTTATAAATTTCTTAGTTTTTCTCTGAATTATATAACTTTCCAATTTCTTACGTTTTTCCGCTATTACTTTCTCCTTTTCAATGAAGTCTAATGAATTCATGATGGGAATAGTTAAATCCTTATATTCACTGATTTCCTTGTCTAATTTTTTTAGATCTTTCTTCCGTTCCACTATAATCAATTCAATGAGTCTAATGGAACACTCATTTAGAATTAGATTCCAATTTTCAGTGAAGTGATCACTCGCAGAGGAAAACTAGCCACCTTATTTATCTTCAACCCTCTAGGTATTATCCGATGGGTTAAATACTTTTCTAATGTGGCTATTTCACACCACAATTTATGCTCTTCAATTAGTGCAGTCGGGAATTATGTTTTTGGGTCTGACCCCACCACCTCTTGCAATGACCGGGGAAATTAAAATTGTTACCTCTCATTTTAAGTATTTAGGGGTGCATACACTGAAAAAGATTTTGAAGTTATATTCTTTCAATTTTAAGCCTTTGATATCATCAATACTGAAATTACTGGAGTCTTGGAAGTCTCTGACACTGTCGTTGAAGGGCAAAGTAGCCGTCCTAAAATCAGTAGTTTTTCCAAAACTTATGTACACAATGCAAATGTTACCTATAAAGATTTCAGAATCTGACGTAAAGAAACTATTTAAAAGTTTCACCACTTTCATATGGAAGGGCAAACGTCTCAGGGTTGCCAGAGCCAAACTACACTTTTCTCGCTCTGAAGGGGGTTTAGGATTACCAGACTAAATTTTCTCATGCCATATTTTTTAGATATATAACAGACTGGCTTTTGGAAAGAGATTTGTTCTCAGTCTATGGGGTCGATTCAATTCTCCGACAGTTGAATAGCGCTGGGAATTAGCTCCCGTCACTATTCAATTCAGCTCATGTTAAGTCTGCAAATGCCCATTCTCCCAGACTTAACAGGTTGATTTGTCGGGAGAACGGGCATTCTCCAACTTAACTCCCCGGCGTAATGCTGATTCCTGACAGAATCAGCCTCGCTCCGGCCGCGTGGCAGCACTTTTGTCGGATTTCCTCTCGCATCCCCCAGGGGTGAGAGAAGAATTCTTGACAATTGAGTGTCACTTGGCGCTGTATTGAGTAGCACTGGGAGCTAATTCCCGGCGCTATTCAACTGTCAGAGAATTGAATCGACCCCTATGAGTTGGACTGTGTGATGTGCTCTCCTTTTTCCCCGAGTGCATTACTGCATACGTCTAAACAATCACTACCGACATCCATATATAATAATATATTCTTTAAAGACACACACAAAGCTTGGTGGGCAATACACAAGATTTTAGATAGAAACCCCTGTTGCTCAAATTTGATTCCTTTATGGGAATCACTAGGTATTGACACATCTGCCTTTGTAAGACTGAAAATGAAAGGTATACGAAAAACATCAGATGTATTCGATCCTGGGGGGAAATTGATGTCCTTTGCGAGGTTTAAAGAAAAATATTGCCTATCAGATCATTATTTATTTCCATAGTTGCAGGTCAAACATTATGTCATGTCTTTATATGGAGATCATTTACCTAATGCGGATTCAAACTCATTGTGTCTTCTAACTTTGGTGAAAAGTGTTCCCTATAAAACAAAATATCGGGGCGTGGCCTGGATCTGGCTCTGTGTGGACGTGCACTATTAGAGCTCCTGTTGCCAGAGGCCTGTTTTATATTAAATAATTGGCCCCTGCGGCTCATCTTACCCTGCGCTGTCCCACCCGTGGCCCTGCTTGATGTGTGGGTCCAGAGGAGGTCCCCTGTGACTGTTTCCGACCGAGGCCTACCATCCGTGCTGAGACTGGGGCCTTGAGTTTGTCGCCTCCCCGGCCGTGAGCTCCGAGAAAGTGCTGGAGCCGGACCGGGATCTGCGGTGGCTCCCTCCTGCCCCTGACGAGGTTCCCCAGCTGTCTCTCACCTGCTCTGAAGCTCCGGGACCGGCGGTGAGACCGGGGCTCCCTCGTCTGCCCTCCTGAGCCGCGGCTACGTCGTGTCTCTGTCTGCCCCTCTCCTCCCGGCGGCCATCTTCTTTCACCCGACCACCTCTTCGGCTGCTCCGTCCCGCTCCGGCGGGCGCCGGCTGCGCTCATATCCACCCCGGATCGCCTAGACGCCCTCTGTGGTGTGGTGGAGGGGCCTGCTGCCTTCCTGGATGCTCCGGCCGACTGCGGCCTACACGAGAACTGGGAGCCGCGGCCTAGATTTGTGCCTCCTCCCCGCCGGAAGTGCCCTATTGGAGTGGAATCCCAGAGCTGGCCTTTCTCCGGCCTGCCTGCACTCCTGGGTGGCCAACATTATCTACTGCCCCCTCTCTTGCCTGCTGGTCCCTGCACTCTGCTACTGGGGAGTCCCTGGAGGGAAGCCTTGCCTTATTAGTGCAGCCTTGTCTCCTATCACCTTGGGTGCAGTGCTGCTGGATCCTGGCTTTGTGTCTGACCTCTCACCCCTCTCTCCGGGCTGGGAGCCTACCGATTGGGTGCTGCAGGCTGTAGATGATCCTCTGCCTGGCCCTGTGTGACACCGATCTTCTGATGTAGTTCAGACTGCTTGTCCGCCACCACCCTTCTTCTTTATGCTTACCTAACTCTCCGTCATATATTCTATGAGATCCTGAGCTTCTTTATCATCGTCATCCCGCCTACGGAATCTCATTCCATTAGAATGCCTTCGAAAAAGGTTAAAGGGGTGCTACCTCCCAGAGTATCTTTTCTACCTCAGAAAGCGGCCCCTACCACCTCTTCTATACGGAAGTCACCGAGTGCCGCTTCTGCACAGGATACCCCCTGCAGCCCTGCCTCTATGCCGGGGTTTGATCCTGACTCTGATGCCCCTCTCACGGTCAAAACTCTGTACCAGGCCCTTTCAACGTTCAAGTCTGAGTTGACTCAAGATCTCATGGCCACTGTTCGGGAGGTTAAGACAGAGCTGCACGCTATAGGAGAACGTACGGACCATTAAGAACGGAAAGTAGAGGAACTGGTCTCGTCCCATAATGACCTTATAGCGGCCCACGATCAGCAGCAAAATTACCTTGAGGCGTTTAAACTCAAGATGGCAGATATAGAGGACAGATCCCGGTGCAATAATATAAAGATCCGAGGCATTCCAGACTCAGTGCGGAATTCCGAGTTGGAGGATTACGCAACCGCGTTGTTCCGGAAACTTCTGCCTGGAGCCGACCCCAGAGAGCTGCTTATAGACAGGATTCAGAGACTGCCTAAACCACGCTCTGTTGCTCCCTCACTCCCGAGAGATACGCTTATGATAGTGCATTTTTTTACAACTAAAGAACGCATCCTGAAAGCGGCTAGGGAGGCGGGTGACTCCGAATCGGATGTGCTTGGCGGATTACAACTTTTTCCGGATTTCTCTGCCCTGACTTTGGCTAAACGACGATCATTCCTTCCTATAACTTTGGCACTTCGCGATCAAGACATCACTTATAGATGGGGTTTTCCGGTGAAGCTCGTCATCTCGTATGAAAACAAGTTCTACACAGTGACTTCATTGGAGGCTGGAGTCAAATTGCTGGCAGAGTGGGATATCTCTGTCACGCTGCCTCCTGGATCCAAGAAGCAGCCAGCTCCTCAATCGGAATGGTCCACAGCCTGATGTCGACTCCTTCAGCTTTGCTTTCACTTTGAACTTTGTCCTGTACCGCTGTCATAGAAGGGACTCAGTCATTACCCATGTTGAGGTCACGTGAGTTGTCCTGCTCGTAGTTGTGCTAATGGAGTCCCATCTCCTTGTTTATATCTTAGACTATATGTATCTGTTTTTTGTTCTAATCTGTACTGTTGGTAGGCATATTTGCTCCTGCTTTCTATTTTTCTCTCTCTCTTTCTCTCTTCCTGTCCAGGTTCATGGGTGATGGCGCTAGGCCACATGTTCCCCCCTGGTAATACACTACTGCATTTTTTTGTTTTCCTTGCAGTGGTTATGCCGACCCGATGTACTGGCTCGTTTTGGTTTGTTCCTTTCCTTTTCCCTCCCTTTGTCCTTCCTCTTCCTCTCCACCCCCTATATTATGATGTAGGTATTCACTGTTTGAGACAAGTTTATCTGTGTATGTGTCAAGGTCATTCACTGCCCACAACATCCATTAGTTTGCCCCGATGGTTCAGGTTCTATCCATGAATGTTAAGGGCCTGAATTCCCCTAATATGAGAAGGCTGGCTTTGGGTTGTTTTGCTGGGTATAAAGCGGGTATTGTCACGTTGCAGAAGACACACTTTTCATCTGCAGCGCCCCCTATTTTTAAAGACCGCAGATTCCCTTTGGGTTATTTTGCTAATGGCCCCTTTAAGAGGAACGGTGTGGCCATACTGTTTAGGAATTTCATCTCCTTTACTTTGCATTCTCAGATAGCCGATAAAGATGACCGGTATCTCATATTGAGCGGCCTCTTAAACGATAGGACGGTTACTCTGGTCTCAGCTTATGCCCCGAATTCAAACCAAGTTGCTTTTATCCGTAAGTTATGTGTGGCCATTCAGAAGATTCGTAAGGGCTCCCTTCTTCTCACGGGGGATTTTAATTTAGTCCTTGACCCTAAATTGGACAGGTCTCCCAGGCCCTCTCCCTCCTCTTCAGCCTCCCCCAACGCCCCCTCCTCAGCCTTTCATAATCTCTTAGCTGAATTTGACCTCTATGATATTTGGCGAGTGCAAAACCCCACTGGTCGGGAGTACACTTACTATTCCCCCGTCCACAACTCTTACTCCCGTATTGATTTAATGTTTTCGGATAAATGGACCCTTCAGTTTGTCAGATCCATGGACATACTCCCTATAACTTGGTCAGACCACGCCCCGCTGACTCTTAAATGGGATGTTGCTAGCCAGCATCCCCCCCCCCCCCACCCTTGGAGACTCTCTCCTCACTTGCTGTCTAATCCAGTCTCAAAAAAAATCATAGTTGACAGTATCTCGTCCTATATGGAATTTAATTTCCCTTCGGACACGTCCACCCTGAACTTTTGGTGCGCACTTAAGGCCGTTATCAGGGGGGCAGCGATTGAGGCAGGAGCGCAGCTTAAAAAACTTAATCGACAACGCCAGGCCTATTTGGAGCTTAAGTTGAAGGCTTAGAGGACAAAAATCAATCTAGGCCTACGGAAACCCTACAGAAGGAGCTAGCCGACACTAGGTCCCAACTCCAGAAATTACTTATGGCGCGCACCCAGGCCTCACTAAATAGGATGCGTCAGAAATTTTATCTAGCAGGGAACAGGCCGGGGAAAATGCTTGCCCGCAAGCTCAGAGCGCAGCACGCTCGGAATAGAATCAGGCTTATTGTGTCCCCCGCAGGCGCCAAAATAGGGAGATATTGAATCAGTTTGCCAACTTCTACTCCCAACTTTATAACCTCTCGACTGGTCACTCTACCCCTCAGCCCACTCCCTCTTCTATCAACTCCTTCTTAGCTGATATAAACCTCCCAACTATTTCAGATGATCTATTAGCATTACTGAATGCCCCTTGGTCCTTATCGGAAATCCTGCAGGTGATCAAGTCCCTACCTCGGGGTAAAGCGCCGGGCCCCGATGGCTTTATTAATGACTTCTATGTTTCGCTCCAAGACCTCCTAGCTCCCTCTCTAGTGACAGTTTACAATGACATTACCTCTCGAGGTACCCTCCCTGAGGAGATGCTCGAGGCGCATATTATCACGATCCCCAAACCAGGCAAAGATTTGACCTCTTGTCAAAATTATCATCCCATTGCGCTATTGAACGGAGACATTAAAATATATGCTAAATTGATAGCCTCTCGTTTGAATGCCCTACTCCCCTCCCTGATACATCCGGATCAGGTCGGCTTTATCCCGGGAAGGCAAGCGTCTGATAATACACGCAGGGTTTTTAACTTTGTAGATTCCCTGTCCCCTAAGCACGGTCTCCTTCTGCTATCTTTGGACGCAGAAAAGGCCTTTGACCGCTTAAACTGGTCTTACATGCGAGACGTTCTATTAAAATTTGTCCTGTGCAATCGCATCCTTTCTTCGATATTAGCCTTGTATAGCTCTCCGTCGGCCCGGGTCTTCGGTAATGGTTTTTTATCCTCCACTTTTCCAATTTCCAATGGCACCCGCCAGGGCTGTCCTCTCTCCCCTCTCATTTTTGTCCTGGCCATTGAGCCTTTGGCAGCTAAGCTCCGAGCGGACCCGCAGTTCCCTGGACTGCGATTAGGCTCCTCTCTTCACAAGCTCTGTCTGTTCGCGGACGATGTTCTTTTATTTGTAACTGACCCTTGCACTACACTCCCTCATTTACACAATATTTTAGATATGTACTTTGCAGCATCCTATTATAAATTAAACGCCTCTAAGACCGATGCTTTGCCCATTAATCTCGCCCATTCCTTGACCCTCTTACGCGCTAAGTACCCTTACAATTGGCAAACATCCTCGATATGATATTTAGGTATTTTCATCCCCCCGTCTACCTCTTCTGTTTTTGAGGTTAATCTTCCCTTTCTGTTGTCCTCCCTTCAGCTGTTCACCAAATCATGGCTCAATTATGAAATTTTGTGGCTGGGGCATCTGGCCGCTTTTAAAATGTCGTTGCTCCCCAAATTAATGTTCCTGTTCCGTACTATCCCTTTTACCTTCCCAAAGAAATATCTAGATAAGGCCACTGCACTTCTTACCAATTATATATGGTCTTCGCGCCCGCCTAAACTTGCTCGCGCGAGGATGTCTCTGCCGAGGAGTGCCGGCGGCCTGGCTATGCCTAATCTTTCACTGTACCAGGAAGCCTGCCTTTTGGCTCAGATAAAGGAATTCTGTAGAGATATGCGTCCGGGGTGGACGATACTGGAGGAGACGGCTTGTCCCCGTTTCCCCCTGATAGATCTCTTCTGGCTGCCCAAATCCCTGCACCCACAAGACTTAATCCTCCTTCCCTCTACCCGAGCCATGCTACAGGCCTGGGACAGGTTAACTATGGCCATATCCCCCTCTTATCATAATATGTCTTTAGTATCATTACGATCGGTGGCCGCCCTAGTCCCTAATCTTAATCTGGCAAACTGGAGTTCTAGGGGGATGGGGGCCCTGGGAGATTTGTTTAATGGGTCTGTGCTCGCCTCCTTTTCTGATATTCAGGGACGCTTCTCTTTGCCTAACTCTGAGAGGCTTCGATACTACCAAATCCAGCACTGGTGGAATAGCCTCCACCTTACTCTCACTCCACCACCCCCTGTTATTGCACATGCCATAGGCCGACTTTTTACTGTTACTTCTAAGGGGGAAATTTCCTTCTTGTATAGAGCATTACTGTCACTAATCCCCGTTTCTAAATCCAGAGCCCAAATCAGGTGGGAGGCGGATATTGGCTGTACTCTCCATGATTCCCAATGGCAGCACATCTTTTTGTCGTCTTTCACTATGTCTAAATGTCTGAATCACTCCGAAATGCATGTCAAGTTACTACATAGATTATACCTCACACCTGATAGGTTGCATACGATTTGGCCTGCATGTTCGAAGTTTTGTTGGCGTCTCTCTGCGGAGAGGTGGGTCACCTCTTTCATATTTTTGGGACATGTTCCCATATTCAAGTGTACTGGGTGGAGGTATTTGGGCTTATCAATAAAGTTCTGAATCTTGATTTGTCCCCTTCCCCCCTTATAGCTTTATTGAATGTATACCCGCGATCCGTGGGTGCCCATTTACATTATGTTTTAGGACATATCTGCCTCGCAGCACGTGCGGCCTTAGCCCAAATCTGGAAGCAACCCACATCACCTCCCCTATTGAAGGTTATACACAAAATACAGCTGCACTTTTTGATGGAGACTGAGCACATCCCATACTCCTTCTCCGCTAAATCCCCTCTGGTCCGTTGGATGCCCTGGCATCTGTTTATCACGGAGGGTGAGGGCGCTACACTGATACTATGTTCCTCTTCCTCAGACTTGCATTCTCCTGACCTCTCGGCTGATGAGGTCCCTCCCCCTCCCTAAGACTGAGATGGCCTTTTCTCTAGTGCTGTATATATAATATGCCCATTGCCGCCTTTCTCCCTTTTTTTCTGTTTTTCTTCTCCTTTTTTACCATCAACCAATATTTTAGGTTCACTGCAAGTTCTTTGATGTACTTGTTTGATTGACTTTGAACTGTTTGTACATGTTTGCCATTATGTTGTCTCCTGTATTCATGTACCTATTCCCCCCCCCCTTTTTTTCCTTCTGTACCCTGTTTTGCATCATAAAAATTCAATAAAAAACTATTGATGATGAAACAAAATATCACTATAATGAATTAGTGCATAAAACTGCTAATGCCATTTGGAAGCAGATGGCTGCTCCTTGGTGTACAGACTTAGGCATTAATATCAATGGTAGTCACTTGTTTAAAGGGCATATGACTGTGTTGAAATCTCTACACTCACATTGACATTATGTACCCACTGAAACAGGCAACTGTCCTAAATGTAGAGCTGCCTCAGCGACATTTTTGCATAATATATGGAATTGTGTAGTAATTAAAAAAATTCTGGAATACAATTGTTAATTACATATCCTGGACTTTTTCATGCACAGTATCCTTAGACCCTTGTGCGTTGCTTTTTGCAGATTTCCGCAACTGGGATCTGGGTACAGACATTATGAAATTTCGCCCATTCATGATCTTATTAGTGACCATTGCAAAAAAATTGATTATGACTTTGTGGATCTCTAAATCTACCCCTAGACTAGAAGCAGTACATGGCATGTTGATGAAAACGTTATATTTTGATAGATATTCTACGATGCCTGATGTAGAGACGGGAGTGATGGAATTTTACCGCAAGTGGGGGACCATATATCGAAACTTTACCTGATAGAACTAAGAATCAGATATTTCAATTATTTGAGAAAACTGATTGGTTTCAATACAAGTAGCTGTCTGAAACCTTAACTTGAAGGGGACAAAGGTTGATGACACCTCTTAGTGATATTTCGATTCCTTTAGTTTGATGCAGATATGAGTACAGAACTGATTTTCTATGTTATGGTTATAGTGGCACCTATACAACAACTTTAGAGATTATATTGTGTACATATTGCAGCGTTTCTGATTGCATATAGGCCTATCTCCCCCCCCCCCCCCCCCTTTGTAACCATTCACCCTGACTTTACCCTTGTGTGTCTTTTCCTTTCTTTCTCTCTCATTCACTTTTTCATTTCTTTTATGGATACTGACGGAGGATTGTTGTCGATATTGAAATGCCCATTTTCTAGCCTGGTCAAGTTTATTCTACTGTGAATACGAGAAATAGTATTCACTGTCACTTGGATTATGTTCTCGGTTACCCTACGGCAACTTTTTCTTGATACTTGTAAGCCACTATTATATCATGAGCCCAAAGGCTTATGGTTACACGTCATATATAGACATTCTGTTTGGACTCTATATTCGATGACCCGGCTGGGATGGGATATGATAAGCTCTTTATTGTTATGTCCTCTAATGTATCCATTGTTTTCATTGTTTTTGGAAAAAACTAAAATATTTTGGGAAAAAAAATATTATTTTTTTAAATGTAAATGTTGGTTTTGTGGTTTCTTTAAAAAAAAAAGGAAATAGTTGTGGTCAATGTATATTTAAATATTAACCTAATTCGATCATTAAAAAAACGGACAAATCTTTGGAAAAATTTTGGAAAAAATGTTCGTCAGTTGACCATGATGTTGACATTCATCATGTAGACAGTGATAAAATGTTGACAAGTTAGCATGTTGACATTTCATCCTGGTGGCCCAGCATTGACTTATGTTCTCCTGGCTGCTTGAGTGGCTCCAGTGATTATTTTCTTTCTCCTGGCTGCTTGAGTGGCTCCAACAGCATCTTCTGAGTCTCAGCAGTCATGTGACCATCATATCTGGGTGAGAGGTGTGGCCTTCCAGCTTTCTGGTAAGTATATTTCCCCATCTTTAACCATCCCTCTAATGTCTATCCTTAAGCCTCTACAGCTTACTCCCCCGCCCCCCACACACTCACAGCCTAACTCTAACCTCTCTCGGCTGCATCCTAACCTTAACATACACTTCTTTCTGGCAATGTTGGCATTTTAAAAATGTCAACATCATAACTGTTGACATTGTTATTTTTGACCATTTGACTATATCCCCAAGCTGCACAGCACTAGAACGTAATCCACATGACAATTATACTTCTGCAGTTGCTGTTCAAAGAAGGCCCCAGAACTACCAGGTCATCTAATGATTAATAGTACAATATAGATTAGATGTCCAAATGGTGCCAATACTGAGTATAGCTGTGTAACACACACATCTACTTTCTGCCACAGTTACTAGTTAATGGCAAGCAGCACTGTTGGCACTGGTGCAAAAGAGGCTGTTACATGTGCCTGTTTTTATTGGCTGCTGTTGGCTGTGGCTGGACACAGTGGCATCACATGGGGGTGTGGCCCGCAACTGGGTGTAACCTGCTGAGGGGTGACACCAAAGTGCTGACTCAGTGACAGGAGCAGAGTGCTGCACTGTTACATTATGTGCAGTACTCTGCTACTGTCACTGTGTAGAAGCCGGCACTGCAGAAACAGTACCTCGCGGAAGGCAGACCGCACCTCCTGAACCCCCCAAGTGACAAAAAATAGAGGTTGGGACGCAAAGCCCTGCCCCTCCTGAAAAACCACACCCCTTCCCAGGAAGCCACACCCCTTCCTGGAAATAATGCCCTTTTTCTGCCAGCGCCGCACCGGGTGTCCACAACGTAAGTGATGCCTCTGGCTGGACATCACCACAATCTACCAGTCAAGTGTTCCCAGAGGACCAGTCGATCACAATTGATACTTTGGCCACACCTGCCCCATGGCATTTGCACTGGCAGTGAGGTATTTCAGCACTTCATGGAACATTGGTTGGAGGTTACCCATGTGAAGTCATTGTGGATGATATATACTAGTGTGGGGTTCCACGATGGAATAACATGATCAATGTTCCAATGGGCTTGGGAGAATTTGCTCCAATAACTTTAAGCTTAACCCTGAAAAGTGCAGGTTACTGAGGTTCCAAACTTGGACCATTTGCTCACTTCATGGGGTGTAAAGCTTACCCTGGCAAGAAATGCTTGTTCCCTTAGACAAGCTCAATCTTCTACTTCTCCAAATTTTTGCCACACTACAGTAATGTCATTGCTCTGTCCCATCAGCTTCTGAGTAGATTTGGGAGATACATTTTAGTCACTGAGTGGATTTGGGAGGCACGTCTTGATGCTACCACTGCTCATTTGAAGTCCATGTTGGCTTGCAGTCCTGTCCTACATTGCTTTGATGTCTCCCTACCAGTCCTAATTTTAGCTGAAGCATTTAGAATGGCATTGGTGCTGTTTAAATGGAACAGAACAATTAGTTTACATATGTTTCTCATTCTCTTACTGAGTTCAGGGATGCACACATAGATAAAGAACTGTTAGTGTTTGCTTGACAGAAATTTCACATGTTGTGGTGGAGAATGAGCACCAACCTCTTAAAATGATCCTTCACAAGTTTCTCCACACCACCTCTGCTAAGATCTGGCACCTGATGTGTTACAGTGCTATCATCTGGACGTCATGTTAAAAGAGGTTGTGAGATCCACATAGCTGATGCCCTGCTGTGACATCCTCCCTCATACTCCTGCTGCTGTAGGTGATTATGATTTCAGTGTCATTGAGATTGATGTGCTATTTTCCAGCCACCCTGAGGAGCTGTTCTCTGCGGCAGACTTTCTCACATTGCTCTGGATGGCTGGCCAGCCTACTCTCAAGAGTTGTCACAAGACCTGGGTATTTTCTGTGTGGTGCATGAAAAGCTCACTCTGATGGCATTATGATGAGGGATTAATGGTAAGTTATTCCTTATGCTTTGCAGAAATGATATGTTGCACAGGTTCATCAGGATCACCCTGGTTGTCAGGCTACCAAACAGAGGTCTAAGGAAGCACTCTTCTGGTCTTCTATTTTTGCTGATATTGACTGTGTTTTGGCATCCTGCTCACCTTTTAATACTCTTCATACCCATCATGACAAAAAGCCCTACACTCAGCATGAGATACCTGACCTTCCCATGTTCATTTTAGCAGCTGATATCTTTGATTGCAGGGTAAGGAACACCTCGGCCTGGTTGACTCTTATTCAGTCTGGTTTGACATGGAATACCTCCCCAACATTACGAGCAGAACAAAATGACAAGATACTTCTCAGTCCATGCATTACCCAGCAGCTGCTCAATGACAACGTTATGCATTTTATGAGCTGTGAATTCAAGGCCTTACCATTACAGTGGGACAGTTACCACAAGACAAGTAGTTACAAGTGCCCACAGTTCAATGGCCTCATTGAAAGAGCAGCTTGCTCTGCCAAGCACATTCTTGAAAATTGTTCAATAGATGACACGAATGAGTGCTTGGCGCTCCTCAACCTCAGATCTACCCCAAGGGAGGAACTTCTCTCTCCAGCTCAGTGTCTCTTCTCCAGATGCACATGAATGGTGATACCTATCTCCAAGTGCCAACTACAGTCAAAGGTACATCACAATTTACATAATAATTTGGCACAATCCAGGCAGTGCATCAAGGTGAGTCATAACATCATTTGAGCAATCTGCATTCAGATTCAATAAAATGTACTCTAAAGGAATTGTCATCATGGGCACCCCGCAGCAAAAAAAACAGAACTTACACCACTTGGTATCACAGACATACAGTACTGGGACTTCCAGCAATAGCAGTTGACCATGTTGTGTTAGAAATGCTGGTCAGTATAGGTTGTGCATATTCAAGCACCTATGGGAGTTGACCAATAGGGCACTGTGCAGAGGCTTGCCAACATTCCCAACAGCTGCATGAACGAAGTTAATGGAACACTATGTGAGCCAAAAAGGCATCAACTACTAGGAGTTCCTGAACTTCCATACTGCCTGTACTTCCACCTGCTGAATAACTTAGTACAATGGACAGAGACTCAGTTCCTTCTACACCTGCAAGGGTTGCAAACAACCATGTGTCGTCATTGTGGCATCCTCCTCTAGCCTGATCTGAATGGGTATCTAAACCTAAAATTCCAGGACTTTGTTGGCAATCCTCCTGGTTTGATTATGCTCATGTTTACATCAAGTTTGGCATGCTGTTCACATTGTTACACATTCTAGAACTTAAACACCTGTTATTGCTATTCTTAAGAAGGGAGTATGTAGATGCAGCTGATGTGTCATTAGAAGTGCCCTCACATTTATTTGCCCCTGCCCTGAATTCCCCCCCGCCAGACGGTGGCCATGTTGTGTATGCAGTTGATAGTAAAGTATTTTCAGCAGCTGCAGTGTCAGTCTGTTTCTCACTCACTCCATGTAATTCTACACTCACTTACTGATTCTCTTCAATATCTACTCTTCTGTCCTCACCTGTCCTACACTTCTCTCCAGTTCACCTTTCAACTGCTCAACCCTCCTCTTAGTATGTAAGCTCACATGGACAGAGCCCTCCTTCCTCATTTTCAGCCAAATCACTGTTCCATGTCTCCATTGTTCCATGTTTCCAGTGTTCCATGTCTCCTGACTACAAGACCCCTTCAGAAACTCTTAATAGCCTTTACTGGGGACAGTCTCATTGAGTGATAAACTTCTCTCCCCTCACTTTCACTGGCCATCAAGATACAGTTAATCACCCAACCCTCATCTTTTACCTCGTCATACCTAGTTCCTTGTATTTGTTACACTGTATCGTTCCACTGATTTGTTAAGTTAAAGTTTCTGTACCATCATTTAGTCAGTTTCTTGGTTACTTGTATTTTCCCAGTGGCTCTGCAGAAGCTATGTGATGCCCTTAAAAATAAAAGATACTAATATACACTAAAGGAGTTGTCATCATGGGCAGTCATGAAAACACCCCACTGACTAGCAGCAACCAGAAACCTTACACCACCTGCACCTGGTATCATAGACATACCAGCACTACCAGCTGTACTTGTCGGTGCCACACACCATGTGGTGCATGCTAATACCTGAACCTTTGAGCTGGCTCAGTAAATGAATCAATCAACAATTCTAGGAAAATGTATCATCTAAGGATTGCCTGTAGATACACAACTGTGGTAAGCCGGCCAGGTAAAAAGGAGCATCACAACAACAGTAGAATTCTTATCAAGATACAGTAGCTTTTACTATGTGTTATAGCTACTGTTGAGCTGGCCTGGATTCATATTGGTGCTGTGGATCATCTAAGACTCCATGTACCTTGTTACCTTTTCTATATACCTAGATGATAAATGAGTAAAAGTATGGCTCAACCATTGGATCATATTATAATTTTGAGCCTCTTAAAGTTATCAGGAGAGTTAGGATGCCTCCTACGGCTGCCTCTAGGCTGACCAGCCAGCAGACCAGGTGAAAGAGCTAACATTTATCTGATATCCTTACAGGAACTCCACAGTGTAAATAGTATTTCCAATCCATTACATGTCATTACACACTCTTACATTGCAATGAAAGGAATCTTACACAGGCCGACAAATGCCTGTGGCCAGTAGCCAATGCAAAATTAGCATTTCTGCCAGTAATGAGAAACAGTTGACAAAGAGGAGATCATTACAAAATAAATACTGCTGCATACATTTTCTTGTAACATCAATAACAACTTAACCACATCAAGTCATTGTGCCTTTTAGATATTTGGCTATGTAGAGTACATGGCTTTGAAGCTCTTGTATAGATTTTGACATGTCTGTAAATGTTAATTTCTCTGACGTCCTAGTGGATGCTGGGACTCCGTCAGGACCATGGGGAATAGCGGCTCCGCAGGAGACAGGGCACAAAAGTAAAAGCTTTAGGATCAGGTGGTGTGCACTGGCTCCTCCCCCTATGACCCTCCTCCAAGCCTCAGTTAGGTTTTTGTGCCCGTCCGAGCAGGGTGCAATCTAGGTGGCTCTCATAAAGAGCTGCTTAGAGTAAAAGTTTTGATAGTTTTATTATTTTCAGTGAGTCCTGCTGGCAACAGGCTCACTGCAACGAGGGACCTAGGGGAGAAGAAGTGAACTCACCTGTGTGCAGGATGGATTTGCTTCTTAGGCTACTGGACACTAGCTCCAGAGGGACGATCACAGGTACAGCCTGGATGGGTCACCGGAGCCGCTTCGCCGACCCCCTTGCAGATGCCGAAGTAAGAAGAGGTCCAGAAACCGGCGGCTGAAGGCTTTTCAGTCTTCATGAGGTAGCGCACAGCACTGCAGCTGTGCGCCATTGCGCTCAGGCACACTTCACACCGGCGGTCACTGAGGGTGCAGGGCGCTGGGGGGGGGCGCCCTGGGCAGCAATGTTAATACCTTTCTGGCTAAAAAGAATACATCACATATAGTCCCTGAGGCTATATGGATGTATTTCACCCCTGCCAGGTCTCAGAAAAACCGGGAGAAGAGCCCGCCGGAATAGGGGGCGGGGCCTATCTCCTCAGCACACAGCGCCATTTTCCCTCACAGAACTGCTGGTGGGAAGGCTCCCAGGCTCTCCCCTGCACTGCACTACAGAAACAGGGTTAAAACAGAGAGGGGGGGCACTTATTTGGCGATATGATTATATATTAAGATGCTATAAGGGAAAACACTTATATAAAGGTTGTCCCTGTATAATTATAGCGTTTTGGTGTGTGCTGGCAAACTCTCCCTCTGTCTCCCCAAAGGGCTAGTGGGGTCCTGTCCTCTATCAGAGCATTCCCTGTGTGTGTGCTGTGTGTCGGTACGTGTGTGTCGACATGTATGAGGACGATGTTGGTGAGGAGGCGGAGCAATTGCCTGTAATGGTGATGTCACTCTCTAGGGAGTCGACACCAGAATGGATGGCTTATTTAAGGAATTACGTGATAATGTCAACACGCTTCAAGGTCGGTTGACGACATGAGACGGCCGGCAAACAAATAAGTACCTGTCCAGGCGTCTCAAACACCGTCAGGGGCTTTAAAACGCCCATTTACCTCAGTCGGTCGACATAGACACAGACACGGACACTGACTCCAGTGTCGACGGTGAAGAAACAAACGTATTTTCCTTTAGGGCCACACGTTACATGTTAAGGGCAATGAAGGAGGTGTTACATATTTCTGATACTACAAGTACCATAAAAAAGGGTATTATGTGGGTGTGAAAAAACTACATGTAGTTTTTCCTGAATCAGATAAATTAAATGAAGTGTGTGATGATGCGTGGGTTTCCCCCGATAGAAAATTATTGGCGGTATACCCTTTCCCGCCAGAAGTTAGGGCGCGTTGGGAAACACCCCTTAGGGTGGATAAGGCGCTCACACGCTTATCAAAACAAGTGGCGTTGCCGTCTCCAGATACGGCCGCCCTCAAGGAGCCAGCTGATAGGAGGCTGGAAAATATCCTAAAAAGTATATACACACATACTGGTGTTATACTGCGACCAGCTATCGCCTCAGCCTGGATGTGCAGCGCTGGGGTGGCTTGGTCGGATTCCCTGACTGAAAATATTGATACCCTTGACAGGGACAGTATTTTATTGACTATAGAGCACAGAGAGATATTTGCACTCTGGCATCAAGAGTAAGTGCGATGTCCATATCTGCCAAAAGATGTTTATGGACACGACAGTGGTCAGGTGATGCAGATTCCAAACGGCACATGGAAGTATTGCCGTAGAAAGGGGAGGAGTTATTTGGGGTCGGTCCATCGGACCTGGTGGCCACGGCAACAGCTGGAAAATCCACCTTTTTTACCCTAAGTCACATCTAAGCAGAAAAAGACACCGTCTTTTCAGCCTCAGTCCTTTCGTCCCCATAAGGGCAAACGGGCAAAAGGCCAGTCATATCTGCCCAGGGATAGAGGAAAGGGAAGAAGACTGCAGCAGGCAGCCCATTCCCAAGAACAGAAGCCCTCCACCGCTTCTGCCAAGTCCTCAGCATGACGCTGGGGCCGTACAGGACCCCTGGATCCTACAAGTAGTATCCCAGGGGTACTGATTGGAAATTCGAGACGTCTCCCCCTCGCAGGTTCCTGAAGTCTGCTTTACCAACGTCTCCCTCCGACAGGGAGGCAGTATTGGAAACAATTCACAAGCTGTATTCCCAGCAGGTGATAATCAAAGTACTCCTCCTACAACAAGGAAAGGGGTATTATTCCACACTATATTGTGGTACTGCAGCCAGACGGCTCGGTGAGACCTATTCTAAATCTGAAATATTTGAACACTTAGTCACTCAGAGCAGTGATAGCGAACCAGGAAGAAGGGGACTATATGGTGTCCCGGGACATCAGGGATGCTTCCTCCATGTCCCAATTTGCCCTTCTCACCAAGGGTACCTCAGGTTCGTGGTACAGAACTGTCACTATCAGTTTCAGACGATGCCGGTTGGATTGTCCACGGCACCCCGGGTCTTTACCAAGGTAATGGCCGAAATGATGATTCTTCTTCAAAGAAAATGGACGATATCCTGATAAGGGCAAGGTCCAGAGAACAGTTGGAGGTCAGAGTAGCACTATCTCAAGTAGTTCTACGACAGCATGGGTGGATTCTAAATATTCCAAAACCGCAGCTGTTTCCGACGACAATTTGCTGTTCCTAGGGATGATTCTGGACACAGTCCAGAAAAGGGTGTTTCTCCCGGAGAAGAAAGCAAGGGAGTTATCCGAGCTAGTCAGGAACCTCCTAAAACCAGGAAAAGTGTCAGTGCATCATTGCACAAGGGTCCTGGGAAAAATGGTGGCTTCTTACGAAGCGATTCCATTCGGCAGATTTCACGCAAGAACTTTTCAGTGGGATCTGCTGGAAAAAGGGTCCGGATCGCATCTTCAGATGCATCAGCGGA
The DNA here is from genome assembly GCF_028390025.1 of Pseudophryne corroboree. Taxonomy (NCBI): domain Eukaryota; kingdom Metazoa; phylum Chordata; class Amphibia; order Anura; family Myobatrachidae; genus Pseudophryne; species Pseudophryne corroboree. The sequence continues at coordinate 534,906,253 of NC_086448.1, forward strand.
TAACCCTGTCTCCAAGGAAAAGGGTGTTTCTTCTGCGGTGGCTGCAGAGTGCTCATCTACTAAAAGGCCGCAGATTCGGCATTCAGGACTGGGTCCTGGTGACCACGGATGCCAGCCGGAGAGGCTGGGGAGCAGTCACACAGGGAAAAAATTTCCAGTGAGTGTGATCAAGTCTGGAGACTTCTCTCCACATAAAACAATGCTCTAAGCTTAGCAAGACCTCTGCTTCAAGGTCAGCCGGTATTAATCCAGTGGGACAACATCACGGCAGTCGCCCACGTAAACAGACAGGGCGGCACAAGAAGCAGGAGGGAAATGGCAGAAACTGCAAAGATTCTTCGCTGGGCGGAAAATCATGGGATAGCACTGTCAGCAGTGTTCATTCCGGGAGTGGACAACTGGGAAGCAGACTTCCTCAGCAGGCACGACCTCCACCCGGGAGAGTGGGGACTTCATCGGGAAGTCTTCCACATGATTGTGAACCGTTGGGAAAGACCAAAGGTGACATGATGGCGTCCCGCCTGAACAAAAAACTGGACAGGTATTGCGCCAGGTCAAGAGACCCTCAGGCAATAGCTATGGACGTTCTGGTAACACAGTGGGTGTACCAGTCGGTGTATGTGTTCCCTCCTCTGCTTCTCATACCCAAGGTACTGAGAATTATAAGACGTAGAGGAGTAAGAACTATACTCGTGGCTCCGGATTGGCCAAGAAGGACTTGGTACCCGGAACTTCAAGAAATGCTCACAGAGGACTCATGGCCTCTGCCGCTAAGAAGGGACTTGCTTCAGCAAGTACCATGTCTGTTCCAAGACTTACCGCGGCTGCGTTTGACGGCATGGTGGTGGAACGCCGGATCCTAAGGGAAAAAGGCATTCCGGAAGAGGTCATTCCTACCCTGGTCAAAGCCAGGAAGGAGGTGACCGCACAACATTATCACCACATGTGGCGAAAATATGTTGCGTGGTGTGAGGCCAGGAAGGCCCCACGAAGAAATTTCAACTCGGTCGATTCCTGCATTTCCTGCAAACAGGAGTGTCTATGGGCCTCAAATTGGGGTCCATTAAGGTTCAAATTTCGGCCCTGTCAATTTTCTTCCAGAAAAAAATTGGCTTCACTTCCTGAAGTCCAGAAGTTTGTCAAGGGAGTACTGCATATACAACCCCCTTTTGTGCCTCCAGTGGCACTGTGGGATCTCAACGTAGTTCTGGGATTCCTCAAATCACAAATTTTAAAACCGCTCAAATCTGTGGATTTGAAATATCTCACATGAAAAGTGACCATGCGGTTGGCCCTGGCCTCGGCCAGGCGAGTGTCAGAATTGGTGGCTTTGTCTCACAAAAGCCCATATCTGATTGTCCATTCGGACAGGGCAGAGCTGCGGACTCGTCCCCAGTTTCTCCCTAAGGTGGTGTCAGCGTTTCACCTGAACCAGTTTATTGTGGTACCTGCGGCTATTAGGGACTTGGAGGACTCCAAGTTGCTAGATGTTGTCAGGGCCCTGAAAATATAGGTTTCCAGGACGGCTGGACTCAGGAAAACTGACTTGCTGTTATCCTGTATGCACCCAACAAACTGGGTGCTCTTGCTTCTAAGCAGACGATTGCTAGTTGGATGTGTAGTACAATTCAGCTTGCACATTCTGTGGCAGGCCTGCCACAGCCAAAATATGTAAATGCCCATTTCACAAGGAAGGTGGGCTCATCTTGGGCGGCTGCCCGAGGGGTCTCGGCTTTACAACTTTGCCGAGCTGCTACTTGGTCAGGAGCAAACACGTTTGCAAAATTCTACAAATTTGATACCCTGGCTGAGGAGGACCTGGAGTTCTCTCATTCGGTGCTGCAGAGTCATCCGCACTCTCCCGCCCGTTTGGGAGCTTTGGTATAATCCCCATGGTCCTGACGGAGTCCCAGCATCCACTAGGACGTCAGAGAAAATAAGAATTTACTTACCGATAATTCTATTTCTCGTAGTCCGTAGTGGATGCTGGGCGCCCATCCCAAGTGCGGATTGTCTGCAATACTTGTACATAGTTATTGTTACAAAAATCGGGTTATTATTGTTGTGAGCCATCTTTTCAGAGGCTCCGCTGTTATCATGCTGTTAACTGGGTTCAGATCACAGGTTGTACAGTGTGATTGGTGTGGCTGGTATGAGTCTTACCCGGGATTCAAAATCCTTCCTTATTGTGTACGCTCGTCCGGGCACAGTATCCTAACTGAGGCTTGGAGGAGGGTCATAGGGGGAGGAGCCAGTGCACACCACCTGATCCTAAAGCTTTTACTTTTGTGCCCTGTCTCCTGCGGAGCCGCTATTCCCCATGGTCCTGACGGAGTCCCAGCATCCACTACGGACTACGAGAAATAGAATTATCGGTAAGTAAATTCTTATTTTTGGTTATTTTCTAAAGCTATTGTAAGATTACCAGAATTGTAACAGTTACTGCTGGGACTGAGTGTGGGTGAATATAGATGTCAACATAATTGGTTCAGGTACCTGTTAACACAAACCCAAGAAACAACCAAGTGTTTGAAAATGAAGGCGGTGAGGTACATTGGGAAAATGCAATCGTAAAGAGAACTGTACACACAGAGACTGGCAATTAGTGATACACGCATAAACCCACTGAGAGTCTGACCTACTACACACATGTACTGGAATGAACTCTTTTCGCTCCAGTACAATGAGATAAAATCTGTACTGGACCCTGTCCAACAATTAGATGGCCACCTACTCCCATAACCATCGGCCACAACCAAGACTTTCAGTTACCGGAAAGCACCTAGCTCACATGTAAATAACAATCGCTACTAAAATATATGTGGAAGACAGTCTCATGATGATCACTATCCCCTCGCATCATCATTACACTTCTGAGCTGGAAACATTGATAACACCACCACGAATGTTTCCTGAAAAAGATTATCTCAGTCCATTTAGACTAGAGATGTGCAGTTCGGTTCTCCAGAAATCTGAACCCACATGAATTTTGTGGATCTGAACCGATCCAAAACCCAGAGGAGATCTGATCTGAGCCGAGTCCCTATTAAAATCTTCCTGCAGTTTAGACTTCTGATTTAAATCAGAATTTTGGGTTTTGAAAAAGCAAAAATTACTTGATTTTAGCTGTTTTAGATTTTTAGCGATTTTTTTTATCAGTTTAAAACCACTGTAAACCGAAATCTGTATCCGAACCAAAACAATTGAGGGTGATTTTGCGAAAACCAAAACACAATGAATTAGGACCAAAACAAAAACAGAGGGGTCTGTGAATATCTCTAATTAAGACAAAAATAGCAGCCAAAATGGCAGCTGCGCATGCGCAGTAGTGAATTTGGTCTCTGGAACAGGGCGAGCCCTGTTCTAGTTGCCGGGGAGGGGGAGTTTCATTGATGGTGCTGGGGAGTGGGTACCTGCAGCGAGGGTTTTTGGACTTGGCATAAGGTAGCCCCTTAGGGCTGAGAGGAAAGAGAGGAGGTAGAGTAGCCATCTCTGTGCCCTCTCAGATTCTGCACCTGGGCGCATGCTCTCTTAGGCCCCCTAGTTGCGGTCATGTTAATACTGTATACTGTATATACTGACCTTTAAGATGCAATTTTGATTCATCCTTTAATCGTCTTAATTACTCCAGCAGTGATTCCATCAGGGAACAGGACATTTTTATGTGTCGTACCTACTGTATAAGATACTGGCACTGCAGGAAAGATGGCCAACATACGTTTGATCTATTTTTTTTTCAAATGTTATGTTTGTATGTATGTATAGCAGATGTCAGATATATGTAAATTTTGTTTTTTAAATTGAATAGTGGGATAATTTTGGAAAAAGCTTTGAAAATGTTGTTTCTTCAAGTTGACTCTACATACATACTGCAGCACATATATATATGTGTCCATTTTAACTAAAACCTTTATCAGGTGGCTATTACAGAAAATATATCTGTACCCATCTCTGCTCACATATTTCTTGTGATGTAACAGTGTTCTTAGATGGTAAATTAGACTTATGTTTAAACCAAATCTCTGAATCTCTGTTATCCCATTCTCCAAATACTGTCACAGAAGCACTAATGTTGGTAATGTTTGTATTTTTATACATGTCTTTTCATTTTTATTTTTATTTATTTATTTGAAATGGAGCAACCAAATTTAAAAACAAATCATCAAAAAAGAAAAAACAAGACAAGATTTTAATTAGAGATGAGCGGATTCGGTTTTACTCGGTTTTACTCGGTTCTCAAAACGGCATCTTATTGGCTCACGGATGTCACGTGTTTTGGATAGCCAATAAGATGCCGTTTTGAGAACCGAGTAAAACCGAGTAAAACCGAATCCGCTCATCTCTAATTTTAATAGTCATAGTAATGTATTGCATTCCGCATGAGATAATAACAACATATACATAATGTATGCATAAAGAAAAAAACAACCACCCTTAGAGTAGGCATGGTAGACAGTAACCCCAAATACTGGAGCTAATTAGAATTTGTCATGTTAATCAGAACGTCCCGCAAATGTTGTGTAGTCTCATACCATTGAATGGCTCTTGAAGTAAGTGTGTGTGTGTGTGTGTGTGTGTGTCAGTGTGTGTATATGTATATGTTCTATGTATGTGCATGTGTTCTATGTGTGTTTTCTGTGTGTTTTTGTATGTATATGTATGTATTCTATGTGTTTGTGTGTATATTGTCTATATTTGTATATGTATGTGTGTATATGTCTATGTGTTCCATGTAATGTGTGTGTATGTATATATATATATATATATATACAGTATATATATATATATACTCTCCAAGCTCCGACACTCAAAGGAAACGGCTAATTACTGCTTCCGGTGCCCTCCTCAACATCAGCCCTGGGGCTGTGTTACATTTAGTCCAATGGCGGCGCCTTGATAAATGCGCGGACATTGCCTACCAAGCTGTAGCCTTAGTATTCTTTAATTATCCTGAGTGCCGCCATTGGACTATATATATATATATATATATATATTTATATATATATATATATATATATATATATATATATATACACACTGTATGCACACAAGTGGGGAATCCTGCATTTGCCTCTAACATGCAATGCAAAAAAGTAGCGTTTTGCCTGTTGCATTTTGGACAATCGCCTGACTCCCCCAAACCTATTAAAAGGCAACAATGTTGTGAAAAATATCCATTATGATGAATGTTATAAAACATGTATTTATAAATATTAGGAGATAAAGTGTCTATGGAGTAAGAACTTGTTTTCAAAAGCTGCTCTACAGTTATATAAGTACTGCAACCACGAGGATAAGCTTCTATTATTATTTGCAGAGCTATAGGAGTATGTAGAAGCTTATAATGAGTTGATATTGCCCTTTAGCCCATAATGGGCCAAAACAACAGAGTATCCCAGGCTATAGGAGAAAGGTGTCTGAGTACTGAGCTAACATAGTGTTGAGTCTGATAAAGTGCAAAAGCCTGGGAACATGATATATTACATTTTTCTGCAATACCCTGTGTGCGGAGGGGGATTTGGATTTAACATTTGCCCAAGGCCAGCTCTACCATTAGGAAGCTTTAGACAGCTGCCTAGGGCGCTGAGATGGGAAGGGGGGGGGGGTGGCTCCACTGAGTCTGACTATCACAAAATTAAGAATGTCTCTGGAGGGGGAGTGGCCTGGCAGCACTAGGGAGCGGTTGCACTTCCACAGGGCTCCCACTGTATTTCCTCATCTAATACCCCTGTTGGCATCTACAGCCTTGTCTGCTGCCCACCGTGCTTCCCCACCCTCCCTGGTACCTGACTGTATAAGCCGCTGACGGCCGCGGAGCCGGGGGTCTGCTCACCCGGCCCCTGCAGGTTGCGGCCTTGGCGCACCTCTGGCCCGGAGACTCGCATACGGAGCTCGCCTGCATCCTGAGCTCCGGGATGTGGACATCCCGCGATCGCGCGCGGCGGAGCTCCGGACCTTCTCCTGCCGCTTCCCCACCGCTTGACAGTCTCTCTGGTCCCTTGGGGTCTCCGGCGGACTGAGCTCCGGCCCGGGGAGGACGCCTGCACAGCCTGCATCTGATAGAGGGCTGTCTCCTGGATGCTGCGGTGGCCATCTTGGATGTCCGGGCTCCAGCTGCACTTAGTCAGAAACTGCTCTCTGTGCCCCTATTGGCTAGGTGTGGGTAGTCTGGGGCCCTTGCGGTGCATTGCCCTTACTTGCCCCTACTAAAAGGCCCCCTGACAGAACAGAACCTGTCCTCCCTGCCAGCCCTGCACTCCCTGATATTCTCCCTCCTGCAACAATACAGAGCCTCAGCTGCACCATATCTCAGGCCCGGTGCCATCTATCATCTTTTATTGGAATCTGTGCCGGCTTCACTATAAGCACCTGGGATACAGGAGAGGAGCCACCAGTACAGGACGCCATGCAGCGCCTTGGATAAGGGACTCCGCTACTACGTGAGCAGCACCGTTGTGTTAAACTCGAGACCCCTGCATTATAGTGCACCCACCTTATCTTTAAGATCACTGAGATATTGCAACTGGACATCTGAATCACATTCTGCTTGGTGGCAGACGTGCCACGTTACGGCGCTGTAGGTGCTGTTTTCACCTGTTGCACTGCTCATCGCCCTCATTTCCAGTTATCTCACTCCATCACGTCGAGATGTAATGCAACTACCTCTGGCGACTTGCTCCTACAGGCCTCTGCCACGTGGAACTCTGCTATGCCCCTATACCTCTTTGTGATGTAGCTCTCTAGATTATCCCCTTCGCTGATGTGACCCTTCTTAATCTACTGTCTGCGTCAACCACTACTGCATGTGATATATCTCTATCTCTCATGACCTCACATGGAAAAGTTCCTGGTGTCCACACCTATGTCCTCCTCTGGTCCTACTCCGGGCGCTTGCGAAGACACATCCACAGAAACTCTTCCGACTCTGACTGCTCCACCACTCGCTCTCGCTCTCAACGGAAACATATGGGCACTGCGGTTACTAAACAGCCTAAAATGAAACCTACAGATATTGCAGCGGTGCTGGGGCCTCTCCTCGATGAAAAGCTGGCAGACATTAAGGAGGCCATAGACTCCACCTTGACCCAACTGACCCAACATAATAGCCATTTGGATGATGTCGAGCAGAGGGTTTCATCATTGGAGGATGACCTACGGTCCGCGCAGACCACTATAGATGCCCAAACTAAGGAAATGAAAGGCCTCGCTGATAAGCTCGATGACTTGGAGAATCAGAGCCGTCGAAATAACCTAAGGGTGGTGGGCATTCCGGAGTCGGTAAGGGGCCATGCGCTGCTAGACCTTCTTTCTACCTGGTTGCCAGAAAAATTAGACATGGACCTTCACGGCTCGCCTTTAGCTATTGAACGGGCTCATAGACTGGGACCTGAGCGCAGGGATTCTGCTGGACGCCCTCGCCCTGTTATTATGAGAATCCTCAATTATGCGGACAAAACCAAGCTCTTAGATCACTACCGCAAGTCGGAAAGTCTGCTTTATAAGGGCGAAAGATTGCTTATATTCCAGGACTTTTCCACCTATGTTGCTAATAGACGCAAACAACTATTTGAAGACAAAGTCAAGTTCTCCTTGCTATATCCAGCCCGCCTTAGAGTCTTTGTTAATGGAAAACCGCTTTTCTTCAATGACCCATTGGCGGCGAAGGCCCATTTTACTCCTCCTGACACTTGACTATCAAGTCCTTCTTAAAGTTTGCTCTCCTTTTCAATTGTTATCACCTATGGGTCACATGGTGTTAAGGGTATGGTGTTGGCATGCCATCAACGTATGCCTGAGGCTATGCCTCTACCTGTTTCATGTTTGTTAGTTTGATGTTATTGTTTGTTTATTTTTGTTGCTGTTTTGCCTGCTGGGATGATAGGTCTCGATCCTCCATAGGTTGGCCCCTCCTTGCTCGCTGGGACTGAGAGGGACACCGTTTTACCTATATATTTTTGACACTATATTCTCCATCTATGGGAATAGGGTAGTATGACTGACCATACTGCTCTTTAACCTTCTGGCCCGGTAGTTTCCCCGCTTTTTGAGTTTAATATAATATCCTGGAACGTAGAAGGTCTCAATAGTCCCATCAAACACAAAAAGGTGCTCACACACCTCTCCCATATGAACCCTCACATTGTGTTTTTACAGGAGACACATTGGGTATGTGAGTCCTCTATTTCCTTGAAGGCCCCTTGGATTGGAGATTGTATCTCTGCTCCTTATGACAACAAAACTAGGGGTGTTGCCATTCTTTTTCATAGGAATCTCCGGTATTCTATCCTTAAAAAATTTATTGACCCTGAGGGTAGATTTATCTTGTTGGATGTCTCCATTGATAATACGGTATATACCTTTTTGAACCTTTATGCACCTACTGGATCTAATAATATATATTTTTTGCAGATATTCTTCAGAGAGTTTTGTCTTGGGGTGGTCAGACCATCTCCTAATCTTCTTTTCTATCTTTGCTCCCAAATTACTTTACTAGACCCTTGGCGTATACATCACCCTCTCCATAGAGACTACTCTTTCTACTCACATCCACACTCCACTCATTCTCGCATTGACTATTTATTCTTATCTAAACACCTTTTCTTTAAAGTTTCTCACACTTCAATCAAGGACATAATTATTTCAGACCATGCCCCCATAACTTTGTCCTTACATTTAGCCTTACCTCACTGTGTCTGCAAATATTGGAGATTCCCGGCATATCTTATACATTCTGAGGATTTTTTATTACATCTTAAACATACCTGGCTTAACTACATTGCTGACAATTTGGAACAAGAGCCTGATGTTCCACTTTTTTGGGGAGCCTCTAAGGCTGTCCTTAGAGGACATATTATTTCTTATGTCAACTCTAAGTGTAAGAAATTTAATTCTAAATTGCAAGAGCTAAGTGCGGCACTCACACTTGCCTATCATGCTTATATACGCTGCGATAGTCCAGCTCACAAAGAAACGTACCTCATGGCAAAACAGATCTATGACACTTTTCTCACCGAACAGGCCCAAACAAGCTACAACTATGGCAGGAATAGGTTTCATAGATGGGGAAACAAGTCAGGGAAGCTTCTGGCCAATTTAGTCAGAGGACCTCAGAACAAAACATTGGTCGATGCATTAAACAGCTCTGGAACTATTCTTTCTAACCCCAATGATATCTGTTCGGCTTTTATGCACTTTTATAAATCTCTTTATATGGTGGGCACTGACAATGCATTAGATGGCCAATCCTTTTTGAATGAAACACAGTTGCCGGAGCTTAAGTCGGAAGAGCGGGACTTGTTGGATGCTCCTGTCACCGATGATGAAGATCAGACTACCATTAAGTCCCTCCCTAATGGAAAGAGCCCTGGTTCTGATGGCTTTAGTGCCGAATTTTATAAGTTGCTAAATGCTGATATTCTTCCGGTTCTGACCAAGTTATATAATCATATCCTTAAGACGCGAGAGACTCCTCTGCATTTTAATAAGGCAAGACTCATTGTACTTGCGAAGCCCGGTATGGATCCTACCCTGGTAGGGTCTTACCGCCCTATCTCACACCTCAACCAGGACTTTAAAATCCTGGCTAAATTAATGGCTAACAGATTGCCGACTTGCTTGCCCCGCCTGATTTCTCCTGCACAGATGGGGTTCGTCAAGGGTAGGCAATCCACACGGGGAATAAGAGCAGCCTTAGCTGCAATATCTCACACTCACTCCGTCAGGCCAAAAGTAATATTATTATAAATCTAGATGCAGGAAAGGCATTTGATAAGATCGCCTGGCCTCATCTGACTAGAGTACTTGACCACCAACGATTTGGCTCATCGTTCTGTAACTTGGTGCAAACCATTTATACTAACCCTGTAGCGCAAGTCTTAGTTAACAATGTGACATCCGCCCCCTTCACGCTGGAGAGGGGCACCAGACCGTGGGTTCTCAAGAACTGCGGGTGGTGGTGTTAGCTGATGACCTTCTCCTCTTTATGTCCGACCCCCGCCTTTAAATTCCACAGTTGATCACAACGATTGATCGCTTCTCTTCTTTTGCAGGATTTTCTATTAATTATGGGAAGTCGGAGGCATTATCAGTTTTTGGACAGGCGAGAACAGGTTGGGGGGACACCTTTCCTTTTAAATGGGCGACTGCTTATAAAACTTTTCTAGGTGTTGCGCTCCCCTCTCATCCCTGTCATTTGTACTGATACAACATCACACCGATCTTGCACAAGATTAAGACTGAGCTTGGTCTTTGGCAAACCCTCCCTCTGAACCTGCTGGGGCGCTGCAACCTGTTTAAGATGGCCAGCTTCCCAAAACTTCTCTATGTCTTACAGATGACTCCGTTATTATTATCCGGTTTGGATCTGTCCTCATTGAATGCCTCCATTACCAAGTTTATCTGGGCTGGCAAGCGACCCCGGATCAGTATTAAAAAGTTATCCCAAATGGCACCTAGAGCTGGAGTTAACCTACCCAATATCAAACAATATAACCTTGCCTGTCTTCTCCGCGTTGCCTTGGACTGGCTTGGAGATAAAAACTATTATACGGATTCCATTCTAGATTCTCAATTCTGCGCCCCTCTATCCCTTAGTTATCTTCTTCATGCCCGGCCTTCCAAATTGACCCTGAATATAACTAATAATTTGTTACTATTCCCTATTATACAGGCGTGGAGGATGGCGAGAAAACCTCTTAAGCTTCAATATTTTTATTCACTTTCGCTACCCCTAGTCGATAACCTGGAGTTTCAGGAGGGGAGGGCTTCGAGACCCTTCACTACCTGGTATTCTTCTGGTATCTGTAACCGGCGCAACCTACTTAATGCCTCCCACCTCCCACTATCTTTTGCAGACGCGAAGGACAAATATGGCTTACACCCTCGACAAGAGTTCTCTTACTTCCAGGCAGTCCACTATCTTAAAACAGTTTTGCCCAAATTGACAAACTATGACTTTCCTGATCCCCTTACCACACTTCTCCACTCTGGTTCCTACTCCATCTCGACTATACATACACGTATTCGTATAGAGATTGACCCAGACACGGATCTTCCGGAACTGTCTCAATGGTCCTCCCATGTTTCATTGTTTACCCAAGACTCCCTCTTAGACCATTTCCAGTTGACTCTGAAACTTATTCCGGTTAGCTCATACCAAGAAATGGCCTACAAAATGCTCCATAGGGCTTATATTTTGCCTAAACGTCGGCATTTAATGGGCATCTCGGAAGAGGCAAGATGTACTAAATGTTTCACGGATGGGGCGGATCTTCTGCATTGTTTTTGGGATTGTAGTTTGGTGAAAAAGCTTTGACATGAGGTACATCGATATGGAACTACGGCCCTTGGCATATCTTTCCATTGCACTATATCCTGGGCACTAGTTGGTTATTTAGCAGATCAGGCAGACATCCCTAGGAACAATAAAAAACTTCTTGTGATATTGTCAGCGGCTAGTAGGAAAGCAATTCTTCAACAATGGATTCATAACTCAACCCCCACCCTCTCAATGGTAACATCTAGATTATATTTATATTTACCATGGACTGGCTGGAGGCATCCATCCATAAGGAAAAACTTACTCCAAATTTATTCCAGTGTTGGGACAACTACATTTAGATACTTCCTGCGACTACTAAACAGGCAATTCAAAATTGCTTCCGGTTTACTTCATGGTATCTACTTCACACTATAGACCATCCAAACCCCTTAGGCCTTTGAATACTATACCTTCTTATTTTCCTTCATTTCTAGTTCTCCTTCTACTTCTTTCCATTTTCTGTGATATACCGGGTTAATTGGGAGATTGATCTCCTGGATTTGGAGATATCTCTATGGATGGATCGACGGCCCGTGATTTCTGGCAGGTATTACGTTTTTTTCGGTGTTATTTTTATTTTATTTTTTACTCTAGTTATTGTGTTTATATCTGGAGAAACTGATGCGATTTGTCTGTACTGGTGTACTGTCTCTCTCTCTCTCTCTCTCTCTCTCTCTCTCTATATATATATATATATATCTTTTTTTTCTCTCTCTCCTTACATTGTACTCATAAAGTTTGTTCTCCGCTATTTCTTGTTACACACACGTTCCCTTTATTGGAATGTTTAAATGTTTTATTTGTGGAAAATTCTGAAAATGTGCTTTCATCTCTCCTTGTTCTATCGTGAGACTGAATGTTGTATATCTTACGGTCCTCAGGTTGGACGATCTTGTGTTCGCATTGTTATACCTTACTGTCTCAATATTCTCTGTATTGAATTGTTATGTTTCCATTTTTGTGATATGAGAGATTGGAATAAAAATATATATAAAAAAAAAAAGAATGTCCCTGGAAGAAACATCCTTGTTGTACTTAAAGCAAGTAGTGGCTGTTGAACTTGTAAGTCACACTTTCATTTGAAGGGCTGGGAAGTGGGTATTGGTGGTGGTTGGGGGTAGTAGGCTGAGGTTTTGCCTAGGGTGCTGAGAAAACTTGCATCAGCCCTGCATCCATGAATGCCCAGATATGGAAATTGCCCCTCGAACAGAGTCTCAACCATTCTGAAACTCTGGATTAGTCACTAATGGTAAAAACAGGGAATAATTACTATTTAGGCCCCAATGATGCCTTATGTAATGCAACACTGTCCATACTGCCATAGGCAGACTAGATGAGCCAAGTGGTTCTTATCTGCCCTCAAATTCTATATTTATATGTAATTCTATATCATCAATAGAACATTTTGAGTAACATAATCTTGAAGTTCTTGTTTGTGAGTATGAAGAAAAGAAAGTAAGTGTTGGTGGGACAAAAAAGACTCGTCTATATTTAGAGTGGGATATAAGTCATATAGTGAATCCAGTCACTGAAATATCGAAGTATACCTGCATGACTGTACAGTTTTAAATTAGGAAAATTAACCCCAACATTTGAGGGGAGTTGTTGCAATTTCAATAAGTTTACTCTAGGTTTCTTATTTTGACAAATAAATTTATGAAAATCATTATAAATGAATTTCTTATCTGCTGCGGACAGTAAAATTGGAAACATTTGCAGCAGATGGAAAAACTTTGGGAATATAATAATTTTAATGAAACGTATCCTGCTCAGAAATGATAACATTAAATGGTTCCACCTAGTAAATTCCCCTATCGCTTCTTTAATAATACCAGACATATTGAGATTATATAAATCCTGGATTTTCTTTGGGAGATATATGACCAGATACTTTACAGATTTTAGAGCCCAATATATCTGAAACTCTGTGCTCCAACAAGGATGCACCATTGGACACAAAAGTAAAGCTTGTAATATTACCATAATTAATGGTGAACCTTGAAACCATTCCATATTCCCCAAATTTCTCCAGAATGGCAGGCAGAGTAGATAGTGAATTTTATATATCAAATCATCCACAAAAGCTGTAAATTTAAGCTTCAAGAGTCCAATTGGATACCCTAAAAAGTAGTCCAGGATTGTAATATTTTCAAAAGAGGGCCAAGAGCTATGTTAAATAATAACAAGGAAAGGGGCAGCCCTGGCATGTCTCCTGGATTGGGGGGGTTCTCTTTACTTGGGCCCAGGCCGGTTGGGGAGTTCCAGGTCCTGCTGCCGCAACTCCTTCCCCATTGCAGATAGCATTTTAGTCAGGCAGAGGGAGGACTGACTGCTGCTGCAGCAGCCTCTCTTCCCAGCCCAACACACAGCACATGCTCTCAGTCCTCTCTCTCCCATGTTCGCACCAGTCCACCCGCCACCCACCAGATCCTTCACCAATGCCCCCCTCCCCCCCGTGTACACTCAAAGCCGTACATAACCTTTTATTTTTTACATTTCTAAGGAGCTAAGGAGGCGGTCTGGTGACACCTCCACTCATTGGCCACACCCACTCCCAGTACCAGGGCCACCAGAGCTGTCTGTGCCCCTGATAGTAATAGGAGAGGACTGTACTATTGCTGCCAAATGCTGTGTCAACTCCTTTGACTAAAAGTCTATTATAGGTGAAGCCCAGTTGTTGGGGGTAAGGATTTTAGGTAAAATGTATTGCAGGCAATTAGTTCATACTTTATTTAGGATTTTAAGATCCTGATCAAGCAATGCGATGGGCCTATAAGAGGAAACCATTCAGGGTACTTACCAGGTTTTGAAAATAAAATAGTTTGGGCTTCAGTAAAACTTTTAAAAGATAACACAGGTCTGCAAAAATTATGGTATTGAAAGCTTTTTTAATAATACTTTTATATTCTTAAATATACTCCTGTGTACATCAAGAAATAGTATATAAAAAAATTACAACATCACATTTACCTATAAGGGGGTTACATACATTTTTAAGAAAAAAACAAGAAGTTTAATTGCTCTTGACATATTTACTGTGAAATACAAAGAAGTGTAGATGATATCACTGTGTTTTTGTATTAATTACATAATAAAATAACAATAACATCAAACATTAATAGAAATAAAACCATAATTATTGAGAAAAACATTAATATCTTGTGGTTTTTTTTGTCTTCAAACTTTATTTTGTCGCTTTTCGCTTATAAGTTTTTTCTTTGTCGTCTCTGTGTATCATCCAGCAGTAGTCAGCCATCATGCTGACGTCCCAACGACCCTGGTATCTTCTTTCTACATCTTTAACGTCTTGGTAGACCCGTATACCCTGTTCTTCACTGTAGTCTCTGAGATTATTCGGGAAATCCTCAATATGGGAATTAAAAAAAAATGTACATTTAAACTCATATTGCAGCCAATGTTTCTGTAACTGTTAAGCATTTCCCTGACAACTTCTTTGTAGTTTGGATCCTTGACATTGCCTAAATTTTTTTTAAATCACTTGTTTGAACGAAGTCCACACCGAAAGTAAAAAAAAAAACGGTAAGTGTGTGTGTATATGTGCTGTGTGTGTGTACTGTGTGTGTATATGTGGTGGAAGGCATCAGTTAAAATGAGCCGGTACAGTGCAAAACTGTGTTGCATCTGTTGTATTTGGTTCCCCTTTCGCCAGCTCACCTTGTAGTTGTAGTTTGTGTGTGTGTGTGTGTGTGTGTGTGTGTGTAATGTTCCTTTAGACAATATGGGGTTAAGACCCTTTATACATTTCAGCTCCAGGCCCATGTGGACTTTAATCTGGCACAAGGAGGGGGGAAGTTTTATGACGAGAACTGAATTGCAACGTTATATACAAACTACTGAATTCATTTAAGACAATGTTTTATAATAAATGTAGGCAGAATACATTTATTACTTCAATAAATATGAAAAAAATTACTTATTCATTAATACACGTTTTGCAGAAAAACATGATGTGAGATGCAAAATTGGGAGTCATTTACATGTTCAGAAGCCAAAAATCTATTAAGTATCACATTAATTTGTTAAATAAGCTTTTCTATTGCAGACCTGTGTAATTGATCCCTATGGATCCCCTGAAAAAACAAAGTGAGAATTGAGACAATATAAGGCTTCAATATTTTATAGTAATCCACAGAGAATCCATAAAGGACCAGGTGATTTGTTGAAAGGAAGCTGTGAAATTACTGTAGCAACCTCCTATTCTGTGATATCTGCATTAAGGATTTCACGTGAAATTGGGGAAAGTTTAGGTAAACCAGCCTCACCCAACAAATATACATCTTCGGATCAGCAGGAGGGGCAGTATATATATAGTATGTAGAATGTATGGAACCTAGAAAGAATGTTAGATATCCTTAAGAAAGATTATAGGGACTTAGGCCAGAAACGAAAGGAAAGGACATCTAAGGTAATATTCTCCGAAATACTACCTGTGTCACGTGCTAGACCAGGGTGGCAGAGGGAGATCAGTCGTGCAGTGAGAATAATAAAGATGGAGGTAGTGAACTAAATGGGGGTGGAGAAGGGGGGTTGGAAAGAGCAGCCAGCAAGGGTATTTACATGGGTACTAAAAAGGATATTACCAAAGGTATTGCCAAAACATTAACTAACAACGATTATGGGTCATCATTACAGAAAAAAAATGATGTACGTAACAAAAGGGAAAATATTTATGTCGGGGGGGGGGAGAGTTTCGAAAGACTTAATGGGTTGATCAGAGAGAATAGTAAGGTGGGCTGTAATAAATATGATGGGGTGGAGAGGGAGGGATGAGAAAAATAGTCAGTAAGAGTAACTCTAGGAAGGCACTTGTAAACAATGATAGGATACATTTAAAAAAACAAACGGACAAGGGAAACACTAAACTAAAATGTATTATAGGTATTACGGAAACATGGTGGAACAACTCTCATGACTGGGTTGCAAACTTGGAGGGGTATTCTCTTTTCAGGAGGGACAGGGCTAACAAAAGAGGAGGAGGTGTATGTCTTTATGTTAAACCATCTCTTAAACCATACTAAAAGGAGGTTATTTATGAGGGGACTGGAGATAATGTGGAGTCACTATGGGTTGAAATCTCAAGTGGGGGCATTGATACAAAAAAACTAGTCATAGGCACATGCTACAAACAGCCGAATATTAGCATACATGAGGAAGAACAGCTCTTGCAGCAAATTGAAAAGGCTGCGGAATTGGGGCACATCCTAGTGATTGGGGATTTTAATTATCCTGATATAAATTGGAGTAATGATTCATGTGTTAAAGCTAGGGGCAACAGGTTCTTAAATACGTTAAAGGATCACTACTTTGCTCAATTAGTCGAGGACCCACCTAGAGGTAAAACTATTCTGGATCTAGTAATTTCCAATAATGTGGACATTATTTTATTATTATTTATTAACAGTTTCTTATATAGTGCAGCAAATTTCATTGCGCTTTACAATTTGAAATAACAATAACAAACTGGGTGATAACAGTCATAGAGGTAGGAAGCCCTGCTCGCAAGCTTACAATCTATAGGGAAATAGGCATGTGTACACAAGGAAAGGTGCTATCTATTGCATAGTTGTTCGCCAGATTGCAAAGGTTCTTGGAGGGCTGTATGATATGGTCATACAGCAATGATGAACCGGGTTCAAGAGGAAGGGAAAGTGAAGAATGAGAAGACATGTGAGGATATGTGTGGACTGTACAGGGTGGATGCAATTTGATAGGAAGGTTTATGAAAGTTATGTGGGCAGTTTTCAGGGAACGCTTGAAGGTTTGGAAACTAGAGGAGAGTCTTATTGTGCGTGGTAGGGCATTCCACAGAGTGGGTGCAGCCCGATGAAAGTCCTGCAATCGTGAGTGGGAGCGAGTAATGAGTGTGGATGAGAGACGCAGGTCTTGTGAAGAGCGAAGAGGTCGGGTTGGGAGATATTTTGAGATAAGCCAAGTGATGTACATTGGTGCAGTTTGGTTAATGGCCTTGTGTGTGAGTAAATGTATTTTATATTGAATGCAGTAGAGTAGAGGTAACCAATGGAGGGACTGACAGAGTGGATCTGCAGACGATGAACATCTAGCGAGGAAGATAAGCCTCGCCGCTGCATTCAGAATGGATTGTAGAGGTGAGAGTCTCATTTTGGGAAGACCAGTTAGGAGACTATTGCAATAATTAATGCGGGAGATAATGAGAGTGTGGTTTAGAGTTTTAGCAGTGTCTTGTGTAAGGTATGGTCGTATTTTGGATATGTTTTTTAGATGCATGTAACATGATCTTGAGACAGATTGAATGTGGGGAACAAAGGACAGATCAGAGTCAAGGATGACACCTAGGCAGCGAGCTTGTGGGGTAGGGTAGATAGTCTAGTTTTCAACAGTGATAGAGATATCAGGTTGGTACCTACTATTAGCCGGTGGAAATATAATTAACTCTGTCTTTGAAATATTCAGTTTGAGGTGGCGAGATGTCATCCAGGATGAAATGGCAGAAAGGCATTCAGTGACACGGTCCAGTACAGATAGGGACAAGTCAGGGGAGGATAGGTAGATTTGAGTATCATCTGCATACAGATGATACTGAAAACCAAAAGAACTGATTAGTTTACCAAGAGATGAGGTATAGATAGAGAAAAGCAGAGGACCCAAGACTGAGCCTTGCGGTACTCCAACTGAAAGAGGTAGTGAAGAGGAGGTAGATTCAGAGAAGCGAACACTGAAGGAGCAATTAGATAGGTAGGATAGGAACCAAGAAAGGGCTGTCTTTAAGACCTAGGGATTGTAGTGTCTGTTTGAGAAGAGAGTGGTCTACAGTGTCAAATGCAGCAGATAGATCTAGAAGAATAAGTAGTGAGTAGTGGCCTTTAGATTTCGTAGTGACCAAATCATTAACCACTTTAGTCAGTGCTGTCTCTGTGGAATGTTGGGAACGGAAGCCTGACTGAAGTGGGTCCAACAAAGTGTGTGAGTTAAGAAAGTGTGTGAGTCGAGTGTAGGCAAGTCTCTCAAGTAGCTTACAGAGACAAGGGAGATGAGAGATAGGGCGGTAGTTTGAGAGAGCATTAGGATCAGAATTTTGTTTTTTTTAAAATGGGAGTAATCACTGCATTCTTGAAGAGTGAAGGAAAAATACCAGTAGAGATAGAGAGATTACAGATGTTAGTTAAGGTAGGGATGAGCACCAGAGACAGAGCTTTACTTATTTGTAGGGTAAAGGATCAAGAGGAGAGGTAGTAGAGAAGCAGGATGAGAAGAGTGATGATACTTCATCTTCATTTGTGGGATCAAATGAAGAAAGAGTGCCAGAGGGTTCAGGTAAAGAACGGAGCAGGTCACTGGCTGCCGAAGAGCATACCATTTCATCTCGGATCTTATCAATCTTCTCCTTGAAGTAGGAAGCAAGAGCCTGTGCCTTGATAGTGGCTGGTGGGGTAGGTGCGGGAGGATTCAGAAGTGATTTAAATGTATTAAAGAGTCATTTGGGGTTAGAGGCTTGAGCAGAGATAAGAGTTTGGAAATATGTTTGTTTGGCAGTGTCCAGGGCATTTTTATAAGAATGGTAGAAAGTCTTATATGTGAGGAAGCTACTTGAAATACGAGATTTACGCCACTGACGTTCAAGTTTTCGTGTGAGTTTTTGTAGTTGTCTTGTTAATTTGGAGTGCCATGGTTGACATCTAGGCCTACATGGAGTGTGATGGGTAGCTGGAGCCACTTCATCAAGGGCTAGTTCTAGAGTCTCATTCAGGTGTGATACAGCCATCTCAGGAGAGGTGAATGCAGAAATAGGTGAAAGCAGTTATTGGAGTGAAGTGGAAAGTTATTAATTGTGTTAATATTTCTGCGGGTTTGAGGAAGATTGGAGGACTTCAGCAACACAGGGGTTGAATTAACAGAGGAGACCATGCAGGTGATAAGGTTGTGATCTGAGAGGGGGAAAGGAGTGTTAGTGAGTTCAGAGATGGAGCATAGTCTGGTGAATACTAGATCAAGGCAGTGGTCCTCCTGATGAGTAGAGGAGTCAGTCCATTGGGAGAGGCCAAGAGAGGAAGTTAGAGAGAGTAGTTTGGAGGCGTGAGCAGCAGATTTTGGACAATCAATAGCAATATTGAAATCACCCATGATATTGGATATCAAACACTAAAGTTGTTGAGACCTTGGGAAACAGTAATCACTATATGATCACATTCGACATCAGTTTCAAGAAACATAGCTATAAGGGATGAACCAAAACATTTAACTTTAGAAAAGCTGACTTCAGTATGCTGAGACATGCACTAAACGACATTGACTGGGAAGTTTTGTTTCATGGCAAGATGACTGGGATGCTTTAAAAGTGTTGCTAGATAGCAATATTCACAACTTCATTCCCATGGGCAGTAAATGCAGGAGTACTAAAGTCAAACCGATGTGGCTTAATAAGAAGGTCAAGGAAGAAATGGATAAAAATAAGCGTGCTTTCAAAGCATTTAAATCTAATGGAAAGGAGGAGTCATTCCAGTACTACAAGGAATGCAATAAAAGAAGCAAAAATGTAATAAGAGTAGCTAAAATTGAAAACGAAAAGCAAATCGCTATAGAGAGTAAAACCAATCCTAAAAATGTTTTCAAATACATAAACAGTAAAAGTATTAAAAAGGAGAACGTAGGTCCAATAAACGATGAATTTGGAGTATTGATAAATGATGACGAAATAAAAGCGGATTTTTTTCATGGGTGTTCACCACAGAAGAACTGATGGTGGGAGTAGTGCATAACGACAATGATAGTTATGATTCGTGGTTAGATACTTGTTTAAGTGAGGAAGTAGTCTGGGAGAGACTAAGCAAAATTAAAATTAATGAATGACCTGGCCCAGATGGACTTCACCCGAGGGTTCTTAAGGAGCTTAGGTCACAACTAGTATGACCCCTATACTTTATTTTCAATAGTTCAATTAGATCAGGCATGGTACCGAAGGATTGGCGTATAGCTGAAGTCATTGTTTAAAAAGGGAACTAAAAATCATCCTGGTAACTACAGAACGGTTAGTTTGACATCTATTGTGGGGAAAATAGTGGAAGGAATTTTAAGGGATAGCATACAGAAGTATCTTCAGATGCGCTAAGATTATTAGCAAGAACCAGCATCGGTGACTAGTGTACCTTTAAAAGCCATAAGATATGTGGCAGGTACACATTAAACCTAGTGGGCATATTTGCAGTTATATTATGTGTGATACAGTTGGCAGGTTTTATTTTTTAAGACTCTGTGATCGTGTAGGACCTGCAAGAAGGTGGGGTACCTTGGCGAGCGGTTTGCAGGCTTCCGTGCATTGGCCAATTCACTAACTAAACCCCCATCATTTATTTATTGATGTTGTGAGGATAAGTGAGCTTGCTATGGTGAGTGCTGAATTTTCTGTTTGTATATACTTAAGTAGGTGGCCATGGGCTACATGCACCGCACCCTATGAGTGGTGAGTGCAGACATTGCATCCCCCGCTTCTGGGGTGGCGAGTGCTGTGGTTTTATATTTGTTTATATATATATATATATATACACAGTATATATATATATATATATATATATATATATATATAGGCATATGTTTGGTGCGGCACTCCAGGCGACAAAGGACTCAGAGCCAATGCAGAGTTGAAGAACAACGTTTCAATGCCTTTATTTGGGCATTTTCATCAGGTCAACATGTACAATAAACTCACTTACCTATATACCAAGTACAATCACCCAGGTGTGGAGTGGCGTGCGGAAGCCTGGACACCCGCCCGCTCCGTACGCACATCTTGATGACGTCAGCGTATGCCGCGTCAACAACCAGTGCCCGTCACCATGACAACCTTAGTAACAATGAACCTGCTTAGCACAGCGGCAGCTACATAATACACCAGATACAGACATCATTGTATATTACACTTAGCGCCTAATAATAAGACAATATACAGCACAAATTAACATCTGTAATTGCACCTGCCATGTAATACAACATGATTGCTCCTAACGCTGTATATAGATCCATAGGGGTTCCAAAAAGAATCCTAATATAAAACCTTGCAATCACACTGATCATATACTAAGAATGGAGAGGACCACTAGGAAAAAGGTGACTCAGTATTGATCATAAACAAGCAGACCTATATCAAAGGGGCAGATAATTAGATAAAACTATTAAGGCCCAATTGTTCGTTGAGACCTCTTGGATACATAGTGCCAAGTCGATGGATCCAGCGTGTCTCCAACTGCCGCAATTTCAGGCCACGGTCCCCGCCTCTAATCGGTGCCGGGACATGGTCAATCATCCTGTATCGAACAGATACTAATGGATGACGTGCCTGAGAAAAATGCCTAGCCACCGGTTGGTCACTAAACCCCTTAGCAATAGCCATTTTTATAGCTGACCTGTGGGCTGCCATACGTTCCTTGAACATACGTTCGGTTTTACCCACGTATGACAGCCCACAGGGGCACATAAGTTGATAAACAACATACCTTGAATTGCATGTTAAAGTATGGTTAATGTACATGGTGCGCCCTGATAGAGGGTGCTGAAAAGTATTGCCACTCACAAGAAATTGACACGTGGTGCACGTACATCTAATGCATCCCCTGGGGACAACACCAGAAGGTGCCACTGCATGGGAGGTAATGTCAGTTTTCACCAGAAAATCTCTAAGATTTTTACGTCGAGTATAACAGGACATAAGTTTAGTTTGTTGCAAATTTAAATCAGGATCACTCTGTACAATATGCCATAATTTTTTGGAGATATGGTTAATCCCAGCACTTACTGGGCTATATTGACCTACCCATGGGAGAATGTTTGATTGTGTTGCTTTCTTAGATTGACTACATACCAGATGTGACCTTTCCATAGTAAGTGCTTTATTCTTAGCCTCCAAAAGGAGGTCTATGGGGTAACCCCGTACCTGAAATTTGGCCACCATGTTATTCATTTGTAATTCTGCTTGCTCTGGATCTGACGTGATTCTACGTATTCTCAATAATTGAGAATACGGGAGTCCAGATTTAAGGGGGGCAGGATGGAAACTATGAAAATGGAGTAAATTATTGCGATCCGTGGATTTACTAAATAATGATGTGTGCATAGTACCGTTGGTGATAGATATACACACATCCAAATAGTTAATAGCTTGTTTACTCATGGTATAAGTCAATTTGATAGGATGGTCACATTTGTTATGATTATCAATGATCCCTGCCAAGCTATCCTCAGATCCTTTCCACAATATCAAAAGATCATCGATATACTGACAATACATAACTATGTTCTCTGAAATAGCAGGGTCCTCAAAGAAGATTTGTTGTTCAACCGAAAACATATATATATTGGAGTACGATGGGGCCACAGAGGACCCCATCGCACACCCAGTTTGCTGGAGATAAATACGACCATCATATAGAAAAAAATTCTTTGTAAGAATTAATCGTAACAATTCTACACACAGTGATACATCTGGTCCCTTATAATCAGGGTGTCCACAAAGAAATTGATGCATCGCATCCAAACCAAGGTCATGAGGAATGACAGTGTACAAACTTTGTACATCTACACTGCACAGTACAACATCATACTCAAATTTAGGTAATCTAGACAGTTTACACAACAATGAGGTAGTATCTAGTAAAAATCTCGGATGCGACTGTATACAAGGCTGCAGCAGGGAATCAAGGTAAATGGCTAACGGTTGGAACAATGCATTGGTAGCCAAAATTATGGGGCGACCTGGTGGATTAATCATACTTTTATGTATCTTGGGTGTAGTATACAACACTGGGGTAACCGGAAATTTTGGGACCAATGCATTATGTAATTCACTAGACATAAACCCTAGTGCAACAGCATCATCAAGCTTATTCACTAACTCCTCTTTAAATCTGTTAGTAGAATCAGCAGGTAATAGACAGTAGGTATTCACATCTGAGAGCTGCCTCTCAATTTCTAATTTGTAATCACTAAGATTTTGTATAACCAGGGCCCCGCCCTTATCGGCTGGCCTAAATATAAGATCCTTTTGTGATGATAATTTATCCAGCGCTTGCTTCTCCATTTTTGACAGATTATATCTGTGTACAGGCGCAGAAGCTATAAATGCATCAGTCTCTTCATCCAGTAATCGCATAAATGTCCGTATGGACGCATTCTGTGTTTGTGGCTCAAACGTCGATTTAGGAAGTATTTTTTGTAATTTAGCAGGGATCTCAGTATCTTCCTTAGGTAGCCCCGTATGTTTAGCAAAGTGTTCTTTGAGCTTGAGTTGTCTATGCAACCGGAATTTGTCAGCTTTCCACTGTAGGGGGTCCTGTCGACAGGTGGGTATAAATGACAGACCTCGCGAGAGTACATCAATCTCAGTTTGACTTAATTCATAACACGATAAATTGATTATTAACATCTCTGCGTTCTGGGGTTCGTGGGTGGACGACCCACCCTTCCTCTTCCTCTGCCACTGGTGGCTGCGTCTGGTGTACCTGCGGTGTCGCTTCCGCCATGGAGCTGCGTCCTGCTGCTGACCCCTAAAGGGTAATGACCCTGGGATTTAGAAGTGCTGGGATCCGAATCGCTGGTATTAGATGTATTATCATTAGAAGATTCCAGGACACGGATTCTATGGGCTCTCCGCCTAAAAAAAGGTTTTTTAAAATCCCGCTTAGGTGCAGGGTCTGTCCATCTATACACATTGTGCTGCTCATAATCCATATCCACTTTTTGGCGTTTTTGAGCCTTGAATTTGATGAGTTCATGCTTATGTAATTGCAATTGGTCATTTAGCTTGTTGAACCAATTGCCTGAAGTGTCTGACTCAATAATGGCCTTATGTGTGGTTTCAAAATCTGTTGCCTTAGCTTTATAGGCATTCATCTCCTTCGTGGACTGTTCAATGATTAGCAACATTAGGTCCATGGAGCAACGATTTAAAATACCCACCCATTTTCTGCAAAAAACAGGGTCATTGCATCCTATCGTGGGAGAATTCCTAATTCGCAACCCACGTGGAATTTTTTTGGACCGATAATAATCTGATAAAGATAGGCAATGGTAGTAGTAGTCAATTTCTTTACGCCTAATCTTTAATAACTCATGGTACAGGTCCTCAGGAGATACAGATTCATTCTGCTCACTCAATTTCTCTGTATATAGGATAGCTTCAGCCTCAGCTTCAGAATAACTATGTGTGTCTCCAAGTGGGTAATTAGAAAACAATAAGTCCCCAGCTTCATAGTTAACACATCCATCGGCCATAATGAATGGTACTAAAATCAATAGTTACCAATAGGCAAAGAGTCATATAATTACAGCACAGCAAAGAGCCCAAAAAGTGCAAATGCAGGTACGTGGTTACAGATTGTATACAACACCACCATTACTAATGCATATAAAGTGCTTTGTGCCAAAAAAGTGCAAAAAAATGTGCAAACCATAAATTAGCACATTAGGTAGCTGCTAATTAACGACAGACTACCAAAACCACACATAGATAGACACTTGATAAAAAACTTTGTAATTGCAAAAATTTGTATGGGGAGCCTTGACATAGAGTACGCACAGTGTTACTTGTGGTTACTCACATACAGCCAACAGCAGGTCCGTCTCTCCCATTAATGACAATGCTGCGCCGGGTGCCCTCACATGGATTCAAATAGGCATATGTTTGGTGCGGCACTCCAGGCGACAAAGGACTCAGAGCCAATGCAGAGTTGAAGAACAACGTTTCAATGCCTTTATTTGGGCATTTTCATCAGGTCAACATGTACAATAAACTCACTTACCTATATACCAAGTGCAATCACCCAGGTGTGGAGTGGCGTGCGGAAGCCTGGACACCCGCCCGCTCCGTACGCACATCTTGATGACGTCAGCGTATGCCGCGTCAACAACCAGTGCCCGTCACCATGACAACCTTAGCAACAATGAACCTGCTTAGCACAGCGGCAGCTACATAATACACCAGATACAGACATCATTGTATATTACACTTAGCGCCTAATAATAAGACAATATACAGCACAAATTAACATCTGTAATTGCACCTGCCATGTAATACAACATGATTGCTCCTAACGCTGTATATAGATCCATAGGGGTTCCAAAAAGAATCCTAATATAAAACCTTGCAATCACACTGATCATATACTAAGAATGGAGAGGACCACTAGGAAAAAGGTGACTCAGTATTGATCATAAACAAGCAGACCTATATCAAAGGGGCAGATAATTAGATAAAACTATTAAGGCCCAATTGTTCGTTGAGACCTCTTGGATACATAGTGCCAAGTCGATGGATCCAGCGTGTCTCCAATTAGATCAGGCATGGTACCGAAGGATTGGCGTATAGCTGAAGTCATTATTTAAAAAGGGAACTAAAAATCATCCTGGTAACTACAGAACGGTTAGTTTGACATCTATCGTGGGGAAAATAGTGGAAGGAATTTTAAGGGATAGCATACAGAAGTATCTTCAGATGCGCTAAGATTTTTAGCAAGAACCAGCATGGGTGACTAGTGTACCTTTAAAAGCCATAAGATATGTGGCAGGTACACATTAAACCTAGTGGGCATATTTGCAGTTATATTATGTGTGATACAGTTGGCAGGTTTTATTTTTTAAGACTCTGTGATCGTGTAGGACCTGCAAGAAGGTGGGGTACCTTGGCGAGCGGTTTGCAGGCTTCTGTGCATTGGCCAATTCACTAACTAAACCCCCATCATTTATTTATTGATGTTGTGAGGATAAGTGAGCTTGCTATGGTGAGTGCTGAATTTTCTGTTTGTATATACTTAAGTAGGTGGCCATGGGCTACATGCACCGCACCCTATGAGTGGTGAGTGCAGACATTGCATCCCCCGCTTCTG